>NC_069499.1:1290272912-1290325412 GCF_027579735.1 Bombina bombina | reverse complement strand
TCATTGTGTACATCCTTCTTTATATACTGGTGTAAAGTTATACTTCTTCCCTATTTACAGTCATGCAAGAGTACTACTTTAAATAGTCTGTGCGATACAGAATTATACAACATTGATCTACAATTGTTGCCCCTCCCCCCCCCCCCCCCGCCCAAGGAACACAAAAGTGACAGATTAAATAAATAGAATGCAAATGCACTATTTACATATTCAAGTTTGAAAATTGGTGCATTTTTGCAAGTGGGAAGTTTAAGTATACAAATATGTGTTCTTCAGCTAAAAGAAACATCCTGGGAATCATACCTTTGCAATTAAATAAAAATGATTACACAATTTAATGTACTTATGTAGTAATAATAAGGCATCTCAATCTGCACTTTATGCCCTTAAAAAGTTAATTTAAGCACAATACAAGCATGCAGGGAAACTGACTAACAAGGTAAAGAGCTGGCTTAGTAGAAAACTGAAACAGAGAAAAACTTTCTACATCTGAATAATGATTTCCTTCAAAACCATAAGATGCAGCAAGAACTCATTTTAAAAAAAGAGACAGAAGTCAAGGCAGTAATGTGTGTGTGTTTTAGTCATTGGTAGCAGTGTTTGTAATAATGATAAACATAGTTCTCAAGAGATGTGCACGCTTCTGAGCATACTTCAGTATGCCCTCATGTAAAGAAGCTAACAATTGTACACTATTGTAATCGTGAAAGTTGAATCATGTACCTTTAGGGTAAAGAAACAAGCCATTCTGCGTACTGTGATAAACTTAAATATGAATACTTATTCCTGTGTTCCCATAATTAGTCTCTACTTTATCTGCTACCGCAGACTACAAATTCTATTTTCCAGATAATGTTGCCAAACACATCAGTAGCAGATTACATTGATACAGTCTGCTCATTTATGCGAGTCTCAGTACAGTGCCAAGCATGAGATATACTCAGCACCATTATACTGTTTTATGTACGAGTAGAGAGTAACCTGAGAATGAACCGAGTTGCTACAATCAAGGTCTTGTCTCCCTGTGTTCATTAAGAAGCATCGTCTGTTGGGAATCTGCTCTGGGAACATGTTTCCCAAAGCGAAGCAGAACAAAGGCTGCTTTTTGTTGCTTTTTTTTCCTCAAAGAATGGAACAGAACAGTGGGAACTTCAGCTTACCGTAAAAGGTTTTCTGCTCCAGCTCTCATCCGCATGGCTTTTAGGATCTGATGGTTTAAGGTGGCCCTTTGATTCTGCAGTTTACTGCGGCCCGTCTGTGCAATGGATTTACCCTATAGTTAATGAAACAAACCGCTTGTCACATACAATCCCACAAAGGAAATTAAAGACAAATTGCACTTTAGCTCAAAACAGTTTCTTTTTTTTTCTAAACCCTTCTAACACAGAAGTAAAACAATTCGTACAGTTAAGACATTATGATCAAATTATAGTTAATGTACCTGGCAGTTTGTGAGAACAGGCGTCTTTAATCTCATACATTTTTGATGTGTATAAATAAAGTAAACAAAAACAAACATGCTCTTCATTTCTAGCATAATATCACCTGTTAGGCTGATATGTCACTCAAATATGGTCAAGACATAGATGGTTGCAAAACCTGGGATACCTCAAATTGTTAAAATATATCATGTTAAATAGTTGAAATCAATGCTGAAAAGGTTCCAAGAAACCATAAAAGTGCAAAATGGTCTAATGTGTTAGAGTATTTTATTATTGCAATAAAACTATATTTAAAAGACATGAACCCCATATTTTGTCTTTTATGATTCAGATAGAACATACAATTTGAAACATCGTTACAATTTACGTTATCTTATTTGCTTTGTTCTTTTTGTATCCTTTATTGCAAAGTATACCTAGGTAGGCTCGGGAACTAGAAGCTAGCTGCACATATATGCCTCGTGATCAACTTTTTTTCTCTTCCCAGCAGATTCACAGTATAACATATTGATAATCCATGGCATGTGAAAAACCTGCGGCAAAAAAACGCAACAACTAGCTGGCACACAGTTGTTCATTGCCTTTCCCGAGTCTATTTAGGTATGCTTTTCAACAAAGGATACCAAGTAAATTGGAAAATATAGTAAATCTATGTGCTCTATTTGAGCCATAAACTTTAAATATTTGGCTTATGTCCCTTTAAAAGGAACAGTCAAGTCAAAATGTAACTTTGATGATGCAGATAGAACAAAGAATTTTAAACAATTTACTTATAATATATACTAAAAGAATGAAACAAATACAATAGAATTGTGTTCTATATCCGAATCCTAAGACAAAATGTGGGTTTCATGCCCCTTTAAATTAAGATACTACTCAGTTCACAAAACCCATCTGCACTTACCCAAGTAGGCAGGATTAACATTAGTAGTTAAACATTAAACAGTCTAGTAAAAAAAAAAAGAAAAGCCATCTGAACACTTAAACTAACCAGTACACATGATATTGTGCATGTTATGTTATATTAGATAGATCTAAGGCAAATAGATAAACGTTTAAGTCAAGCGGGAAATACAATTAAAAGGCCATAATTATAGTGAACACCACTTGATAGTTTTATTTTTCCATTTGATTTCAAAGCTATGATAAATATTGCATATAAACACTATAGATTATGCCAGTCAACAGTGGTATCATTGGACGTACATTATATATATATATATATATATATATATATATATATATATATATATATATATATATATATATATATATATATATATATATATATATATATATATATAATTTATTTTTTGTATTTTTTGGGGGGTATTTTTATTTTTTTTATAGAGCAGAATTCAGACATTGATCTCAATTGTAAGGACGTGCTGAGACTTTTTATTGTCCTAATTACATAGTTTACAAGTTGCTGTGTCTTTACTCAAATTCTGAGTCATTCCTCTGTAAAAAGAGAAACACAAAGATCAGGATATGTTATTTGTAGAACTGATGTCAGCAGACAATATGACAGCGGGAGGTAAAAAGTTGTCTATTGTCTGACCGCATAAACTTCAGAAAAAGCCAATGAAATGTAGCTAGCTGTGGGATATTGTAGAAATGAGCAGACAATACTCTAAATTTTTATTTCATGCTAATTAATTTGGTGGGGTTTTTTTTTGTTTTGTTTTTTTTAAACCATCCTGAAAATTTGAACCTATTTGATATTGACAGGACAATCCAAATGGTGTCCATAACTAAAGCCCACCTACATATATTCTAAGAAATAACAAACGTTGTAAAAGAACAAATATTATTCCATTGAAAAGTGATGCAACAGAGACCGAGTTCTCTTAAAGGGACATTATTATGCAATGATTAAATTAATTTATAAGCGATTTTAATTTTTGGATTACTGACTCCAGATAACTATGCATTGAACCCTAAACATACCTGGTGATTGGTGGAGACTACAACTCTTGTCCTACAGGACTTGCTGGGAATAAAACATTTATCTAAGGGCAATTTATACAGAAATTCATCTTTTAATGAAGTAGTGTCTAACCAGTTTGTGGGGGCCGAATACACAGAGGCACACAGAACAACAGCTTGAGCACATTACAGAATGTTCCCATTGCACTATTATCTATGACTTTTTAAGTACTCACTATGGAGAGCGCCAGGCAAAAAAGCTACAAACATAGGCACCTGGGAAGAGGGGAGGGAGAAGAGGGAGCAAAATTTTGTAATTTTGTTCTTTACATCTAAACATAAGCACCAACTTCTGTTGCCAATGAGCACAGTGTTTAAAATGATGTGCAGCAAATCTATACAGCAAGCAATGCTTTCCTGCTACCTATGTTGCCATGGATACTAATATGTTGCTGACATATTACATTTTTATCTGAGCACTCTTCTCACTAGCATTACTATACTTTAGCACCTCACTCTGCAGCAAGACGTTAGCTTGTTGTGATTGCCTTCCCAGGAGTAAACAGAGAGCTGGCATTTGGCCTAGAACATTGTTAATAAGTCCCAAGGACATTAAACACAAAATGTAAGCTGCATGATAATTTACCTTCATATATGAGAAGAATTACATTTTCTCCATTTGTAGAT
Source organism: Bombina bombina (assembly GCF_027579735.1). Taxonomy (NCBI): domain Eukaryota; kingdom Metazoa; phylum Chordata; class Amphibia; order Anura; family Bombinatoridae; genus Bombina; species Bombina bombina. Next base: position 1,290,321,354 of record NC_069499.1, on the reverse strand, counting down.
TATATCTTTTCTTTTGATTAGGTTTTCTGGACTATTTTCCAAATAAAATATTATTGAATATATAATGATATGCCGTTTGGCAAGTTGGCAAATTTAATGTAGTCTATATTGGCCTCATTCTTTAAAAATTGTGTCACTGACAGGGTTAAATATTGTCTATTTTTTTGTGGTCACTGACAATATATTTATATATATCCAAAAGGTACATGGAACACAATTCTTTTGTTAAATGTCTAATTATTTAAAAAAAATAAGTTTTAGAGATTTGTATTATCCATCCCCTCTCTGGTTAAACAATCATTTGCTGAATAAGCCCTTTTTCTAGTCAGGCATGTTGAGGCTTGTTGTCCCTGTCAGGCAATGACAAATCACTAAAAAGACCATTACAGTAGAATAGCATAATAAAACAAATGCATAATAAAAAAGAAAATAAAAAAAAATGCAAAAGCTGGAATTTAAAAATAGTTGCCAGTTTTATCTTGCAAATCACAAAAGTAGCTTAAAGGGACATGAAACCCAAAAATTTTCTTTCATGATTCAGATAGAGAATACAATTTCAAACAACTTTCTAATTTACTTCCTTATCTTGTTATCCTTTGCTGAAAAGTTTATTTAGGCAAGTTCAGAAGCAGCAGAGAACCTAGGTTCTAGCTGTTGATTGGTGGATATATATATATATATATATATATATATATATATATATATATATATATTGTATTTTGGGGGGGTTTCATGTCCCTTTAAATTGTTCTTCCCCTTGCATCATGTGACAGCCATCAGCCAATCACAAAATGCATACACTTATTTTACATATGCTCAGTAGGAGCCGATGTCTCAGAAAGTGTGCATATTTAGATATTGGAAGTGAATTAGAAAGTTGTTTAAAATTGTGTGGTCTATCTCAGTGTTTTTCAACCAGTGTGCCGTGGCACACTAGTGTGCCGTGAGAGATCCTCCGGTGTGCCGCGGCAGACTGACAACAGTGTGGGGGTGTCCCTCTTTCAAATTTTGAAATATTGGTAGGTATGTGACAGGCTCATCAGGCATCATTTACAACCATGACATTGACATTCATTCACAGACAATCATTATGATTGTTTGTGAATGAATGTCAATATGTCATGTATAGTTTGTAGGAGGCATGGCATGGCATGGCATGGCAGCACAGTGCAGTGTGTATATATATATATATATATATATATATATCCTGTATTAGGCTACAATGTGTGATTTTGTAAAATTTTGGGATGGTGGTGTACCACAGGATTTTTTAATGTAAAAAAGTGCCACGGCAAAAAAAAAAAGGTTGTAAATCACTGGTCTATCTGAATCATGAAAGAACATTAAAATCCTCTTGCAATTTTTTTTTTTTTTTTTTTAGACAAAAGCATTATCCCACGAACCATAAGAAAGGCCAAAAAGCAAAATCTGTAAGATTGGTTTTCAAAATGTTGCAAACTGCACGTCAGTGTAAACTAATACATGGCATAGAAAGCTTAGTGACTAATAAGTACTACAGATGTACTGGTAAATAGTGACACACCCCACTGGCATAAAAATGTGTTTTGTTCCCCACAAGAAAACTAAATAATAATTAAAAAAAAAAAAAAAATTACCAGTGAAATTACTACTTTCATGGCTGAATAAAAATGTGCTTATTTTAAAAGTGTATAACCATGTGTGGAAAAAGAAATATTAAAAAAATATAACTTTTCCCAGTCTAATAAACAATAAAATAATTGTAGTCAGAACCCCCATCAGAGCTGATATATACGTTATGGTTTGTGCACAAACAGTTTCAGCAGTTCAAAAAATTGGCCTTCCCCGTATTATTTTAACAAAAACAATATAGGAAGTAAGAAAAGAATTTAAAGCAGAGGGTCAACAAAACTAACATTAAAGGGATACTGAACCCACATTTTTTCTTTCTTGATTCAGATAGAGCATGCAATTTTAAGCAACTTTTTAATTTACTCCTACTTTCAATTTTTCTTCATTCTCTTGGTATCTTTATTTAAAAAAGCAGGAATGTAAGCTTATGAGCCGGCCCATCTTTGGTTCAGCACCTAGGTTGTACTCCCAGAGACAGAACTTTTTCTCACTTTCTGCGATGATATTTTTTTAGTGAAAATTTTTCTGCAGGTCATTTTTAAATAAAATAGTAAATTTGTCAGTTACACTAAATCACCAGATCAATTGCAATGTGTTGGTTAACTGGAGAATAAAGCAATATTTAAAGTTGTCTAATCTAGTGCAGTAGTTGAAAATTGCATTGCAAATTAGCTGCAGACAAAAAAAAGTAATTGCAAAATGTCTCTTGAATTAATTTGTTTTCTTTTCTCTTAGTCTAACATAGAAATGTAGTAATAAAAAAGGTGCATTGCTCATATAAACATCTTACATTAAGAGAAAAACAGCTTTGCAGACTGTGAAAAGCTAGGGAACAAGCTTGCAAAAATCTCAGAGCCAGACACCAATCAATGTCCTGTTGCTTTGTAGCACTGCTGCATATTTGACTGTTGTCTTCAAACAGCACTTTGCTCTGGATGCACTGTGTTAAGGAAAACTTATACAATGCAGCCGGGGAACAGCTCTGTTTATAGATAACAGCTTAATGTGGAGCAGCATTGAAAAGTTAAAGTGCTAACAGTTCCTGTTCTTTCTGCAGACATGCTGCATTTTCTGCGATGACATCTCAGATCACTCTATGTTCTGCCTTGGGGGTTGTACTTGCTGATTGGTGGCTAAATGGTATTCACCAATCAGCAAGCGTTATGCAGGGTTCTGAACCAAAAATGGGCCGGCTTGTAAGCTACTTTCCTGCTTTTTCAAAAAAAGATAGCAAGAAAACCGAGAAAATTTGATAATAGGTATAAATTAGAAAGTTAATTAAAATTGCATGCTCTATCTAAATCATCATCCCTTTTAGGAGCCAGTAAGAATATTAGGAGCCAAACATATTTTAGACAGTGGTATTTAAGATGGTGTATACAAATAAATTGAGAATAACCACAGTTAGGAGTCAGGGGTACAATTCTAGGAGCCAGTGGCTCCCTAGCTCTTGGGTTTGTCGAGCCCTGAAAAGGAGGACATTAAACACAAAATAAATGCAATGGGAGCTGCAATGTTGTAACCTAGGTTTCCTTTTCTGCTTAGGACAATCAGGGAAAACTATAGATGATGTACAACCAATGGCTGTGTGTAATGTAGCAGTGTTAATCTGGAGACTTTCACTTCTAAGATAAATGGAAAGCCCACAATTTTCAAATTTAAATTACAGGAAAGAGGGACAAAAATAAGTGAAGAGTGTATTGTACATAAACATTATATTACAAATCTCAAAATTGTTTAGAGTCCTTTTTAAAATTGCATATGCAGATATCACACCTTTGTTGTCTAAAGCGTTACTGCGCATGAGCTCAAACGCTACAATCGCCCATCTATTATTATCCAATATATGTAAAGTGCAGCTAAATTTCATAGTGCAAAAAAACCAAAACAAACTAAACAAAGCAAATTACTTCAAGAAGAGGCAGGCCCTGCAATATAAAGGTACACTTTCATGGTTGCATTTCAATTGGCAACAATTATCAGCATAGTTTGAGACACGGTCTTATTTTTGGGACTCAAAAAGTGTAAATATAAAGAATGCACGTTTTGTTAATGGGAGTAAATTGGAACGTTGTATTAAATTAAATTTGTGACTTTAGTGTCCTTTTAAAAAAATGTTTTTTATAGAAGATTTTATGCTAATGAAAAAAATACTGCAAAAATGCTTTAATTTAAAATTGAAATGCATCTATACAGATTTCAGTTTTGAACTTTCTAGGACCAGTAAAAAGATTTGCATAATCAACAAATGCATGATAAAAAGACAATGCAATAGCATTTAGTCTGAACTTCAAATGAGTAGCAGATTTTTTTTCTTGCAAATTTCAGTTATGTCTATGGCCACGCCTCCTGTATCATGTGACAACTATCAGCCAATCACAAATGCAAATAATATATTCTGTGAATTCTTGCACATGCTCAGTAGGAGCCGGTGACTCAAATTGGAAATATAAAAATACATAAACAATATACATTTTGTTAATGGAAGTAAAATTGAAAAGGTATTTAAAATTGTATGTTCTATCTGAATCATGAAAGTTTAAAGGGACACTGTAACCAAATTTTTTCTTTTGTGATTCAGATAGAGCATGACATTTTAAGCAACTTTCTAATTAACTCCTATTATCAAATGTTCTTTATTATCTTGGTATCTTTATTTGAAATGCAAAAATGTAAGTTCAGATGCCGGCCCATTTTTGGTGAACAACCTAGGTTGTCCTTGCTGATTGGTGGATAAATTCATCCACCAATCAAAAACTGCTGTCCAGAGTACTGAACGAAGAAAAAAGCTTAGATGCCTTCTTTTTCATATAAAAATAGCAAGAGAAAGAAGAAACATTGATAATATGAGTAAATTAGAAAGTTGCTTAAAATTGCATGCTCTATCTGAATCACGAACACATTTTTTGGGTTCAGTGTCCCTTTAATTTTCACTTCAGTGTCCCTCTAAGGACAGTTTATCATTTCTATTTATCCATCAAAAGAACTAGGCATTGCTACCATATTGTCACAATATTATTGTGGTACCTTAAAAGGGATATGAAACCCCCCAAAAAAATTCTTTGATGACTCAGATATAGCATGTGACTGTAAACAACTTACTAATTCACTTCTATAATCATATTTTCTTCGTTCATGTATCTTTTTTCAGCTTAATAACTGTCCATTTCTAGAGCACTATAGGGCAGCAGTTTTGCAAGAGCACTGGATGGCAGTACTATTTGAAGGGACATTATACACTAGATTTTTCTTTGCATAAATGTTTTGTAGATTATCCATTTATTTAGACCATACAGTTTGTTTGTTTTTGTTTTTTTTAAATGTATAGTTTTGCTTATTTTTAAATAACATTGCACTGATTTTCAAACTCCTAACTAAGCTCCAAGTTTTAGAAGAATACCGATATATACCTACTCCAGCTTGCTCCTGTTTGTGTAAAGAGTCTTTTCATATGCGGGGGAGGGGAGGAGTGTCTGCTTTTTTTTTTTACTATAGAACCACTTGCAGTGGGTGTTCCAGCTATCCTTTTCAACAATGCTAAACTGGGACTTCCGGTGGGAGGAGCAGGAAGCGCAGGTGTACTACGCGCTCCTCTGACTAAGGCAGCACGAACACGCCGACACACCAAGTTGCCATAGGCCGTGGTTACATACACCACAGCCAGGACCTGGGCGCTGTAATCCGCCTGAGTGTGTGGAAGTCGCGGAGCAGCCAGAGGCCGGTTTGCTACGGCCGTTTGCCAAGTTTTGTCAGCTGACGGCGGGGTGAGATCTGAGGTGAGATCCAGCAGAAACCCAGTAATTAGGCTGAGTGACAAGAGCCGTGATTGCAGCAGAAAGAGTGGGAAGCTCCCAATGAGGAAGATATGTTGTGAGCAGCATTGGAAACATTGAAGGGGCACTGGCCTGACTCAAGACAACACCGCCACCGCTAGCTGCTTAACCTGGCACCTTTGGAAGGTAGGATCCCCCCCGCATTTGACAAGTAAGAAGTCCCTGACCTGGTTCAGGGTGAAGGTAAGAGGCGGGCTGGCCGGGACTGTATTTTGGGGATTGAAAAAAAAAATGGAAGTAAGTCCCTGACCTGGTACAGGGTGAAGACAGTAAGGTATAGCAAGATGTGCAGTGAAAATATATACCTAAAGCCAGTCAGTGGATGACCTGTGACTATAAAAGTTTATGGTTGAAAGAGTTGGCGCTGCTAGCCTTTTCTTTTTCTCTTCCCCGCACATTACAGCCATTGGATTAGATTGCTTAAAGGGGCGCCTTTTCTAGTACTCCTGGACCGCTAATATAATCCCATGATTATGTGTTCCAAGGACATACCTAAAGTCTATTACTAACCGCTATACATATGCCGTAAGGTCACCAACATCAACAAAAGAACTGAGACATAAGGGGAAATTACCTGTGCTTGTGTGTGTGAATAAAATTCAAGGCATAAATGACTAAAATCTATTCGGTGGCTTGCTCTGGCCAATAGCAAAATGTAACATTGCTACAACCGATCGTTTTTTAGTGAGCGAAACAGAATGGCGCACTTAGGATCTGAATGACATTTATTGAAATTTATTGAAAAGGGGAGAGAACGGAAAGGAACTTTTTTTTTTCCTTTTTCTTTTCTTTTCCTTGCCTTTTTTTTTTATTTCCTTGTTTTATTCTGGCCTCCTGTTTTTCTTTTTCTTTGTAGTCTTACTTTTTCCCTATTTCCTTGATTAGCAATTTAAAGGCGTGTGTTGCACCCTTACATAGCTGGTGAAAGATTGTGTTTTGATGGATATATAGTTTACAACAAATGTTGGAAAAAAAAAAAGAAAAAAAAAAAACGTTTGTAAATTGTTATGGTTTGATAGATATGCAGTATATACCAAATGATGAAAAATGTTTATTTTCCTTTGTTCTGCTCTGATGAATATATAGTATATATCAATTGGTTTACTAGAATACTAGAGTGTTAGGCCTACTGATTTATTTGAAAAAGTATTGTTTCTGAAGTTAGGGTATAGTAGAGGTAGGAGAGAGGAGTAGTAGAGTTACAAATTTCACTGAAGTAGATGACAATTGTTGACCATTGCACATTCACAAACCCATACGGGGGAACACTCCCTAACACACAATATAATTACCTATACTAGAAACACTTATACACTTTTTCTACATATTTTTACTATACCCTTTTTTCTTCTTTTCTCTTTTCCCTTTTTCTTCCTAGGTCACTACTAAACACAGGCACCCCACTTTACACACTCTCTCACTCTCACATATCCCATTTCTTATTTCTGTAAACACTCTAGCTTTTTCTTTCTTTTCTGACACATGGACAAATATTTTGCACCTAAATCACACGCAATGCCAGCAAAACCCAAGGATAGAAAGCCCAGACATAGCATTGAAAGTATTAGCGATATTAGACCTGAAATGACCACTGTAAATATTTCTAAAGATGATATAGAAGAAATTTCTAAACAGGTAGCACTATCTCTATCACCTCAACTTGACCATATCAAAACAGAACTATTTACACTCTCAGTAGAAATGAAAAACTTTACATCTAGACTTACAGAAATTGAATCAAGAATTTCAGATACTGAAGACTCTGTGACCAAACAAAACCTCTCTATACAACAACACGATATAAAAATTTCAGAAATTACTGACAAAATAGAAGATTTAGAAAATAGATCACGTAGGAACAACTTAAAAATTGTAGGCCTTCCAGAAACCACCAACTTTCAGGATCTAATATACTTTGCCTCAGTGACTCTACCACAAAGTCTAGAGATTGATACTAAACTGCATAATTTTATAGTTGAAAGAGCACACCGTGTAGGCTTTATTAGAAATACATCAGAAAATACTATTCAGAAACGAGCTATCCTAATTAAATACCTGAATTTTCAGGACAAAAGTACTAATACTTAGAGCATTCAGAAAAATGAAAAACCTAGAGATTGACAATAACAGAATTTTAATCTTCCAAGATTACTCAGTCCAGACAGCAACAAAACGCAAAAGTATGGCTCCATTCTGTACAAACATGATAAACATGGGCCTAGCCGCACACTTAATTTATCCCGCTAAAATTAAGATTTATATGGATAATGAGACAACTACACTAGAAACAATTGCAGAGGCCAAGGCATTTTTGAATAAGTTCCATCCTAGGTAATTATTAAAAAATAAGGAAAGTGCTCCTCTTCTTCTCCCCTTTCTTTTTCTTTTTTGTGCTTTTGGTTTATTGGTGTATGGACAGTTAATGGTATGGCAAGTTGGATAACTTTATTTTACCTTCACATAATAAACGAGATAACTAAGGTTAAGATTTGTATAAAAATGAAAGAATGGTCGAAAACAAGGACAGTACATTTTTCTTTAAATATTTTAAACACTTATGTTCTATTAAAGATAAAGGTTCGGGTTAGAGGGAGGGGCAAGGAGGTTAGAATTTATTTTGAATCCCCTTTTTTTTTTTTTTTTTTTTTTTTTCTCTTTCTTTCTTCTTCTTCTGGTTTGTTACCTTAAAATAAAGTATAAATGGCAACACTAAAACTAATTTCGTGGAATGTGGGAGGGGTCACTAACCCAATCAAAAGAAAGAGGATCCTGACATATCTTAGAAATAAAAGAGTGGATATTGCACTCCTACAAGAAACACATCTGACTGAAATAGAACATAATAAACTTAAAGTTAACTGGGTTAGTGAGGTTGTCTATACCCCATGTGCAACACGTAAAAGGGGGGTCGCAGTTTTAATCAGCAAAAACTTAGAATATCGAATTATAGGGCAAGAGATAGACCCAGGGGAACGATTTATTATTCTGAAAATTATTATAAATTCACGTATGTTCACGTTATGTAATGTCTATGGCCCAAATGTGCCAGATATAAAATTTTGGGAAAAATTAAAATTAAAATTACATGATTCTATAAATACGAATCTTATAGTTGCAGGAGACTTCAATATGGTTTTTAACAATATTGATAGATCACAGGCAACTGGAAATAAAACTAAACAGATCACAAAAAAATCCTCCAGGATTCTTAAAGTATTTGCTAGCGCACTAAACATCAAAGACATCTGGAGATTGCTATATCCTAATTGCAGAGATTTTACGTGTGAATCAAAAAAGTACCGGACATTTTCACGGATAGACTTTTTTCTGGGGTCAGACAAAATTATTAACTCAGATATAAAAGCACAAATAGATAACTTCACCATTTCAGACCATGCCCCGATATCATTAGAGACACGGTGGGAAACAGATAGATATGACCCAGTTAAGAGTTACGGCTTCCCACGTTATTTAGCAAACAATTTAGAATTTAGAAACCGACTCATTGCTATATGGCACGAATATGTTCAACAGAACAAAGACTATATACACAAGAAAGAGATCTTCTGGGAAACTGCTAAGGCAGTAGCCAGAGGAGAAATTAAAAAATACACTATTAGGTTTAAAAAAAAGCTATATTTAAGAGAGACTGAAATTTCTAACTATCTAAAAAACAAATATAACGCATATATTGCATCTCATACACAGACTAATTGGCAAAGTTACATGAAGGCTAAGCAAGAATGGGAAGTTTTTCTATCACAAAAATTTGCTATCCAAGAACTGAAGAACAAAAGTAGATTTTACAGATTTGGAAATAAAATAGGGAAATTGCTAGCAAGATCTGTAAAAGATAGGAAACTGATGCATCACATTAAGTCACTAAATATTGATGGCAAAAAAATATTGAACCTTGACACAATCAAAGCAGAATTTTATAAATACTTTAGGGACATATACTCAGTAGCGGATATTAATGTAAAAAATAAACAAGATTTTTGGGAAAAAATTAAATTACCTAAGCTCTCGGCGGAAGATTTAGAGAAACTCAATGCACCAATTAAAGAATTGGAAGTCCTAAACGCAATAAATAATTTGAAGTTGGATAAAGCCGCCGGACCTGACCTTCTACCAGCAGAATTTTATAAAATTCTCAAAAATGAAGTAATAGGTGTACTTACGGAACTATTTAATGACTATTTAATTAACTATAAGATTCCATCTCCTAACTTTGCAGTTTCAAAAATAATATTACTCCTAAAAAAAGGGAAAGACCCTGAATCAATAGACTCCTATCGTCCAATTTCACTATTAAACTCCGATTACAAACTATTCACTGCAATTTTGGCAGATAGACTGAAGTTAATTATGAGCCCGTTAATACACCAAGATCAGGTCGGCTTTATGTCTAAGAGAAACTTGTCAGCAAACATACGCAAAATTTTTCTATTAATAGACTTCCTAGCAGATGTTAAAAATAAAAGTGAACAAAACTCCGCCATTCTTGCAGTTGACGCCCATAAAGCATTTGACTCCATTATCTGGGACCATTTATTCTGCTCTATGAAGAACTTTGGGTTCAAAGATCAGTTCCTTGAATGTATTCGTGCCTTATATTCCAATGCAACTTCTATTTTGATGGTTAATGGCTCAAACACTACATCCTTCCCTATTCTATCTGGAACACGACAGGGATGTCCAATTTCACCGCTTTTATTTAATTTAGCAATTGAACCCCTTGCAGTTACTTTAAGGGATAATTTAGGGGGGATTAAGATAGGCAAAATCCCTGTTAAACTTCTACTTTACGCAGATGACTTGATTTTACTTTTAAAGGATGCACAGATCGAAATTCCCAAAATTTTGGAAATTATAAAAAAATTTTGGTTCTTTTTCAGGTTACACAATTAACATATCCAAATCAGAACTACTCTGGTTGAGTAAGCATCACCAAAATCAATATACACCCCCTTTTAAAGTAGCCCCGCAATACATCACATATTTAGGAATCCAGATCAGTGCCAATCCAGAAGATTGGTTTAGTTTAAATTACCCACCTCTATTTGCAAAAATCAGATTTGAGATGATGAAATGGGATAATCTTCCACTCTCAATTACCGCAAGAATCAATGTAGTTAAGATGATCGTCTTACCTAAAATATTATATTTAATGCAAAATATCCCTCTAATCATACCAAAAAAATATCTTAACAAGTTAGACCAACTAATGAGACGATTTATATGGGGGAGGGGTGCGAATCGAATATCATTATATAAATTGTCACAACTAAGGCAATATGGTGGATTGGCACTACCCAATTTTGCTATTTACAATAGTGTAAGTCTTGCAAAAATTGCAATGGACTGGATTACGGGCGGGAACTATATTGCATTTACAGAAGCAGAACAAAATTTAGTATACCCTCTTTCATTAAATGCGCTTCTGCACTGCCCTAAAAAAGTAATTCCAAAAAGTATTAAAAATAAACAATCATTATATCATATTATAATTGCATGGCAAGACATACGACGCAGAGTAGATAGTGACCCTCATTTTTCAGATCTACTTCCTATTAGAGGTGACCCACGCTTTCCACCTGGTATTAGCAGTCAAGTATTTAGGAAATGGGCCACAGCAGGACTTATCTATTTAACACAACTTAGAGAACCCAATCTACAGAGTATATTATCATTTGAGACTCTTAAAGAGTCTTATAATGTACAGAATGGGGATTTTTTTGCATACCTTCAAGTGAGACATTGGTTCTTTAAAGCTATGGAAGATAATAAATTTCCATGGACCCACTCAGGAATAAAAATGGGGCTAGCATTATTTAAGGCAGGCAAACGCTCTATTAAATACTGGTATAATATGATTATTACTAAGACAGGGGAACTAAACATTGTACAGATCTGTTCAAAATGGCAAACAACGATTGTAGATCTAAAAAAGGGAACAAGTAAAACAAAGTATAACTCTCTTGGACGAGGCCACACTCGCGGCAAGCTGGCGAGAAATGCATATAAAACTCTTACACAGAATATACTTTACGCCTGCTAAAATAAATAAATGGTCGACACAAGGTTTAAGGGTATGCCCACGTTGCTCTTTAGCCGATGCTGACTTAACTCATATGTTTTGGAGTTGCCCAAAAATTAATCAGTTTTGGAAACGGGTACAATTTTGGTTAAATAAGGTGACAGCTACAAATCACATATTAGAACTACAACACATAATTTTCCTACTAGATACATCAGACAGACTGGTAAATAGAGCTTTCTGTAATACGGTAATTCTGGGTGGAAGATATCTCATCCTTAAAAACTGGCACCAAAAAAAGTCACCGACTATAAATAATTTAACATTTTTATTACAAAGACAATATACAATAGAACAATTTGATAACGCAATTAACTCTGAACAGCAGTATAATAGATTTAATTCAAAATGGTTAGATTTTGTTAAACACTACAAAAATACTAATTTACAGAATCAGTTATTATCACCATTAGAGAATATAAGTTAAGACGCAAACCTCTTTTTTCCCCTTTTTTTCCCCTTTTTCTTTCCCCCTTTTGGGGTGTTTTTTTTTTTTTTTTTTTTTTTTTTTTGTCTTTTTTCTTTTTCTTCCCCCCTCCTCTGCCCCCCCTAGAAAAATTTAAAAGCTAAAAACTTTTCCTTGAAGCCGATCAGGATTTTGATATTTAATTTGCAGGTGGTTCCACCTTTCTCAATAATTTAAAGGTTGAAATATTTTAAAATTTACACTGGACTAACCGAACTTATTATATATCACAGTAAAGACCTGTCTTTTTGTTTTTGTTTTTGTTTTTTTTTTTTTTTTTTCCTTGTTTTTTAAGGTTTATAATAATGAAGTTAGGGTAAATCCCGTGTTAATGACTAATGTGATAAAGGAAGAAAAGTGAAATATTTAATATCTGAAAAGGTTATGATTTTATTTTCATGTATATCTTATCTGTATCTCTGTTCCATGTTTTCTGGTTCCAAATGACATAAGTGTATCATTGATTATGTAATTTTTTGTCTTTGCCTTTTCTTTCTTATTTCTGTATATTCTTTTTTTTGACCTTTAATAACAATAAAAAAAAACATTATATAAAAAAAAAAAACAATGCTAAACTGGGAGCTTCTAAGTAAGTTTTTAAACGGTTTTATACTGTATTTTTAGATCAGTATCTGTACATATTATTCTTTATAGTAGTGTCTATTACATACAGTTAAAGGGACAGTATACTATAAAATAGTTTTTCCCTTAATGTGTTTCCAATTACTTTTTTACCAGCTGCAGATTTTAAAAATGTATGAGATTTGCTTTTTTTAAGGATTATTTGTGTATATGAATTAGTCGATTTTGTGTTTTGAAGCCACAACCTAATAAAATGGGTTGAGTTTGTAGGTATAATTAGATCTCATTACTTTATCACATTGTGTACATATACATGCTTCTTTATCTTATATCTGTCCATAAACCAATCACCAATACTTGGAGAGAACAATGGAAAATTAACATTTTATTACCTAATCGCTTCTATAACCCACTGGGAGTGTAATTTCTTCTACTGGCTGTGTTAACACAGCTTGGCCTTGAAGCCAAAAACTTTCAGGATGGGCGAGGATACTACAGGCTAAATAAACTATTTTAAATGCTAATATAAGGCTAAAGGAAATACTTGTAAACTATTTAATACACTCCAGCAGGTAAAGTAGATAATTGGGAACAAATTAAAGGGGAGAAATGTTTTGAGTAAACTGTCCCTTTGATATGGTGTATACTATCCCTTTAAGTCCTACAAAAAAAAAAAAGTGTAGGAACTTAATTCCACCCCCCTCACAACTAATATTGTTTTATACACACTGTATTTTCATGTTTATATGTATACAATCTACACACTCTGGTTAATGAAAGCAAATTAAAACCAATGAAGGGCTGAATGGTTGCTTTTGGGCCTGAGGATGGAGACCCATGGTTACATTTTATATGGCAGGGTTGAAATTAGTATTCAGTATCAGTTGAATCCTAAATTACAAATACAGAGAATCCAGACACACACTTTTTAGAACGCATGAAGAGGCATTTGCATATAGATGATGTTAAATAATCCAAAAAGCTAAAAGCCTTAGTAAAATTTTAGATGTTACTCCCTGGCCCTCAGGATATGTAAGGCTCTGTAAATGTAAACATATGATATCATGATCTTGATAAGGTTTGTGTGTGCACTCACTCTGCAGTAAAAAACAATGATAATGTGATTTAAAGTAAAATTATGGTCAGTGTCATTTTCTTTAACCATTAACATGTATACCAAGTAAATGAGAAGCAAGTAACACTGGCAGAGGAAGCAGAAGGGTCAGTAACACCACTGACAGGCTTGCATTTAGTGTATTCTCGGAAGTGTTACTGCCCATTACTAGAGGATCTCACTATTTCTCCAATCAGACTGTGCTCCAGCTTCTCCCACTAGCAGCAGCGTTTATTGAAGTGTTTCTGTTCTCTGTCCAGGGGGAACTTAGTTCCTCCTGCAAAAATAGTGCAATACCATGCGTTCCTGCTGGACTTGACCCCCGTTTCCTGCCATGTAGTGCTTAAGATGCCTACCTAGGTATCTCTAACACAGAAAATCATGGGAACAAAGCAAATTTGATAATAGAAGTAAATTGGAAACTTTTGTAGTATTCTCTGTCTGAAACACAGAAGAAATGTTTTGGGTTTCCCATCCCTTTAACCATTCTGTACCCTTTTCTTTAAAGGGATATTAAAAAGTAGATGACTGCATGATGTATTCAAAGCAAAGATTAGCTTTACATTAATATATACACAAGTATTTCTACTAATATATTAGTTGTTTAAATATTGAAGATATAAGTGCAAACATTTCATTTCTATAAAGCTATAGCAGCTGCAATGTTTAAACTTAAGTTTCCCCCTCATCTAATTTCTCAAGCAGACAACAAAAAGAATAGAATGTGCACATTTTAAGGTGCAAGCTCTCTTCTCTAGCCTCAGCAAGCGCACACATCTATTCCCCTAACATGTTGGGAATTTTAGTTCCCACCTTTAGTGGATAAATGTGGCCACGTACATAGTTGCTGCAGCAGGCGGGTAGCAGGAGGTGTAGTTAAAGAGAACATTTTTATGGTTTAAAATAAGATAGATAATCTCTTTACCTATTCCCCAGTTTTGAATAACCAACAAGATATATTAATATACTTTTTACCCCTGTGATTATCTTGTATCTGAGCCTCTGCACACTGTCCCCTTATCTCAGTTCATTTGATAGACTTGCATTTTAGCCAATCAGTGCTAAGTCATAAATGACTCAGCGAAGTGAGTACAATTATCTACATGGCACACATGAACTAGCAAAGTATAAATTGTGAAAAACTGTCAAAATGCACAAAGAGGCTGTTAGCAATGGCTTAGACATTAGACTGAGTCTGCCTAGGTTTAGCTTTCAACAAAGAATACCAAGCGAACAAAACAAAATTTGATGATAAAAGTAAATTGGAAAGTTGTTTAAAATTGCATGCCCTATCTGAATCATGAGTTACATTTTGACTTGGTTAAATGGAACCATGAATTCATAAAGTGTATGATTTCCTAAGAAGTTACTTCTGTTCCTATTTTGTAAATTTTAAAAGACAACAACAACTCTGCTTCTTCCTTTGTGTGACATCAATAAGTTATTTACTGCATTTAAATTTGTTTAGAAGCATTACCATTCATGTGTTGATAGTTAAAGGAACAGTCAACACCAGAATTTTGTTGTTTTAAAAGATAGATAATCCCTTTATTACCCATTCCCCAGTTTTGCATAACCAACACTGTTATATCAATATACTTTCTACCTCTCTGATTACCTTGTATCTAAGCATCTTCTGACAGCCCCCTGATCACATGACATTTTAGTTATCTATTGACTTTCATTTTAGCCAATTAGTGCAGTGTCTGCAACAATTCACAGGCGTGATCACAATGTTATCTATATGGTTTACATGAACTAGCTCTCCCCTGTTGTGAAAAGCAAATAAAAAAGCATGTGATGAGAGGCGGCCTTCTCGGGCTTAGAAATTATCATATGAGCCTTCCTAGGTTTAGCTTTCAACTAAGAATACCTAAAGAAAAGCAAAATTGGTGATAAAAGTAAATTGGAAACTTGTTTAAAATGACATTCCCTATTTAAAATATGAAAGTTTTTTTTGGACTTGACTGTCCCTTTAACAGAGCTGCATTTCTTTTACAAGATTCTGAACCCTGCCTTACTTAGTAGCTCTGTTGACACACTACATAAATCCCAGAACTATTTGCGCTTGGTAAACTCCTTGAACAATCTGGCTTTTTGCCTTTTAAAATCATTCATGGCATAAGTGCAATAAAAACATTTTTTTATTTACAAAAAAAAAAACATACAAGTTTAGTTTTGTTTGTAAATTATATTATTATCATCATCATCATCATCTATTTGTATAGTGCTGCAAAATTATGAAGTGCTGGGTACAGAGATCGGGGTATACAATGACAAGGGTTTGTGATAAGATCCAGTACAGGTCTATAGGAGCTTACTATAATGATGTCTGAATTTGCCCACAAACTGCTTAGTTCAGTAGTCTCTAAATATAAAAAGCATAAAGTATATAATCTAAAAGAACAAAAAAGTGCATGGTTTGAATCTGAAAACAGGTCATGTTTATATAATCCGGCTTGGATTTATACTCAAATATACCCAACATATTCAGGGAGCATGGGCTGTAAGGGCAGGAGGTTTATTGTGTAGAAGCTAGAAATGAACGAACTGTTTAAGAAGCACAATAATACTTAAAGGGACAGTATACTATAAAATTGTTTTTCCCTTAATTTTTTCCCCAATTACTTTATTTACCAGCTGCAGAGTATAAAATGAATTAAATTTGATTTTGTAAGGCTTATTTGTGTATATGAATTAGCCAATTTTGTGTTTTAAAGCGGCAACTTAATATAATGGGTTGAGCTTGTAGGTGTAATTAGATCTCATTACTTTATCACATTGTGTACAAATAACTGCTTCTTTATCTTATATCTGTCCATAAACCAATCACCAATACTTGGAGAGAACAATGGAAAACTAACATTGTTTTACCTTATCTCTTCAATAACCCACTGGGAGTGTAATTTCTTCTACTCGCTGTGTTAACGCAGCTTGGCCTTGAGGCCAAAAAAAATCAGGATGGGTGGGGTTACCACAGGCTAAATAAACTATTTCAAATGCCAATATAAGAGTAATGGAAATACTTGTAAACAATTTAATACACTCCAGCAGGTAAAGTGGATCATTAGGAACAAATTAAATGGGAGAATTTTTGAGTAAACTGTCCCTTTAAAGGAATAGACAGGTAAACATTGAAATGTGCATGGTGGCATTTTTATTTTTTTATAGAAGCATTTTTGCATTATACTGCCATTAGCAAAAATGTTTCTAGTAAAAGTTTTACGGTTTTTTCTGTGTCATACGCACATATGCTGTGAGGACCTGTGCACCAGTATTCAAACACCACCACACCTTCTCAGAGGGTCAGCAAGTGGCTTGTACAGACAAACACACCAGCTTTATATATATATATATATATATATATATATATATATATATATATATATATAAAAAGAGTAAACAAGGTGCATATAAAGTAAACAGTGAAAACACCCATAAAGCACTGTGCTTTTGTTTGTACTCATTGTCACGCTTGCAGGAAGACACACTTTCCATTTTACAGGCTAGCCGCATGGTCTATTCAAAAGGGACATTATACACTCGTTTTTTTCTTTGCATAATGTTTTGTAGATTATCTATTTATATAGCCCATAAAGTTTTGATTTTACTTATTTTTAAATAACAATGTTCTGATTTTCAGACTCCTAACCAAGCCCCAAAGTTTTAGGAGAATACTGACGTATACCTACTCCAACTTGCTTCTGTTTGTGTAAAGGGTCGTTTCATATGCAAAGGAGGGGAGAGGGGGGAGTGTGATATTTCCCACTTGCAGTGGGTGTTCCAGTAACCTTTTAAAACAGAGCTAAACTGGAAGCTTCTAAGTAAGTTTTTAATTGGTTTTATACTGGATTTCTATATCAGTATCTGTGCATCTTATTCTTTATAGTAGTAACTATTACATGCAGTTATATGAAAACTGGTGTATACTGTCCCTTTAATTATACAAGGCAAGGTGGATTTAAACCAGGAGAGTCTGTGTGGTAGGAGAAAAACAAAACACCAGATCCTCCTGTGCTAATCAAAGCCCATAAACTTCAATAATGAGCAGGTGATACAAATACAAAACAGACTGACAACATGAATACAACGGTGTCCCTAATCATTTCTAAAAAAACAAAACAAAAAACACACATAATTTGCTCACATTTAAAGAAGGACTTTCATACTATGCACATCTTAAGGCCTCTGAAAGGTACATAAAACCAAGAGTTTTTTCTTTCATGATTTAGGTAGAGCATACAATTTTAACAAGTTTGCCTTATTCTTTCTTTTGCTGTCCTTTGTTGGAGGAGAAGCAAAACACTACTGGGAACTAGTTGAACACCAAAGATTCCAGGAAAGACAGCAGCACTCCAAAAATGTAATTCTCAATCACAGGTTTATTGAAGAATCAGCAACGTTTCAGACTTACATGTCCTTATTCATGCTATGCATACGTCATTTCCTTTACACATTTTAAACCATCAGTGGACACACCTCCTAGGTTAACTAACCAATTACATTCATCATATATTTATGTACATTTTTTTGCAAAAAAGTGTGAACACTAATCTATATTAAAACCAAAATAAGATAACAGACATGGAGGAATTATCATATGCCAGGATATTTTTAACAAAAGCACAAAGATCATAATCTTTATTCATACCCATTGGGGAGACATGTTCTATTATTTGAAACCTTAACTGACTTATATTTTGGCCAGCCTGCAAAAAGTGTGTAACTACAGGAGATTTGATATTTTTTCTTCTAATGTTAGATTTATGTTTGGTTATTCTATCTCGAACCTTATGGGTCGTTTCACCAATATAAATAAGCCCACACAGATATTTTAGCAGATAAATAGCATACTCTGTGTAACTAGTTGAACACACCAGTTGAGAAAAAGACAAAAGGCATGCATATATGCAGCTAACTCCCAGTAGAAAATTGCTGCTCCTGAGACTATGCAAGAATGTTTTTTCAACAAAAGATACCAAGATAACAAAAATAAATATGAGAATACAATAGACGTAAATCAGAAAGTTATTAAAAACTGTATGCTCTGTCTGAATCATGAAAGAACAATTTGGGGTTAATGTCACTTTAACCAACAATCATTGTAATATCTACCAAGAAATAACCAAATACCAAAGAAATGGAAAAATGTAATGAATCTCAAATACAGTAAAAATAAAGACGTTAATACATTTTATTAAAAATGTCCCCCTTCTGTGTGTACACCCTGCTCTCCTGTATGTCATGTTTGTTGTGCTAAACATGTAAATGATCAAATCTGAACATAGTAAAATATATAACAAACAAACCTGCACAAGAGGGGAAAAAATTAAAATATGTTTGGGTGTCAAAATTCTAGGAGATATCTAGTAATAGAATTGTCGGAATTAAAATATAAATCCTAAGCCAAGCCAGATATACTTATAATTTTACAGCTTTTTTATCTAGTAATAATCATTATTACAATTAAAATTGTATGTTTGCAATAATTACCAAATAGACAATATGTCTCTAGATACTTTTGAGATGAAACACCAATGATAGTTACTTTAATATGTGTTGTATCCACACAAAATACACAAAGTAGTCAATTATTTTAGTTAATTTGACAAACAACTTATAATTACAACCAGACAATCAGTATCTGTGAGTGATTAGTGATAATTAGGACAAAAACTAAGTCTTAGCATTTAAACTATGAGTAGTCATAGATCTTACTACCTCATTATCAAATACAAAAACACAGTTTTACCTGCTAGAATTTGGAACATTAATAGGTTTTAAATCGTTGTACCTCTAGGTGAATTTTTTTAAATAAAATAAAAAGTAAGTATTGTTTATCAAACGCATTAATAGGTGTATAGTTGTTACATTATGACACTAACAATGCTATGTTGTAGAGTATAAAACCAACTCATAGATCATCTATGTTTATAAATTGTCAGTGTTTGTTATATAAGCAGAAGTACTTTATTTTATGACTAACAAAGGGAGGTGTTGTCCTGTATGGAGCTTTAGAACTGGAAGTTAGAGATACACCTGCTAGTAATACAGAGGAAGCTCTGGATTATAGAATAAAACAGAATGTAAAATTAATAAGTTTAAATGTCATTTTGCAGTAAAATAACTGCAGGCTAACACCCAAGGAATCGCATGGTTTAAACTATTTGGAGTATCGATAGAAAAATATGTACTTACAGTCTGACAAACATGAAAATGCTATAATGTGTTAAAGCATTTTATTATTGAAATACTGTTATGTTTAACCCCTGCAAAGAGGATAAACACATAGTTAAAGTCAGCACGAGAGCATAAAATGTACTACTGGGGCCTAACCAAACACATCTAGTGAGCCAATGACAAAAAACATGTGCATAGCAACCAACCACCAGCTAGCTCCCAGTAGGCCACTGCTGCTCCTGAGCCTACTAAAGTATGCTTTAAATAAAAGGATAGCGAGAAAATTAATGACATGTAATAAAAAACTGAAAAGCCTCTTAGTACTGTATGCTCTAGCAAAACCAAGTTTTATTTTAATTGTATGTCCCTTTAACAAATACAGAACACGGCTTCAAAAATGTCTCACATAGTGGTATCATTCTTATAGTGTATATCCCAGTTGAAATGACACAAAGCATTTTAGTAATGTTGCAGGACTTCATTAGTAATTTCCAACCAAAAACATATTGCTCGCTAGGCTAAATATCAATGGTGAGGGGTGTCTGGTGGGGAACCTCTTCTCTACTATCTATTCCTATCATCATCAATGCAAAACAAGGAGATTAAAAATATAATGATCACTGAACATGTAAATAAAAAAAAAAAACTATTTTCTTTCATGATTTGGACAGAACATACAATCTCAAACAACTTTACAATTTACTATTGTTTACTAATAATACAATTTACTAATATTAGCAAATGTGCTTCATTCTCTTGTTATCCTTTGCTGAAGGATCATCATTGCACTACTGGCAGCTAGCTGAACCCATCTAGTTAACCAATCACAATAGACAAATGTGTGCGGGCAACAATTAGCAGCTAGCTCCCACTAGTGTAGGATATGTGCACATTCATTTTCAACAAGGGACACCAGGAGAATGATGCAAATTAGAAAATAGAGGTGAACTTGTTATATCTGTAACATGAAAGTTTAATTTTGACTTCCCTTTAAAAAAGGGACAGTTCACCCAAAAATTATGTATATATATATATATATATATATATATATATATATATATATATATATATATATATATATATATATATATATATATATATATATATATATATATATATAGTGAAGATTGGAGTAGCCGTGTTAGTCCAGTAGATAGATGCTCAAAAAACAAAGTATTGCAGTGATACCTTTTTTATTGGACTAACATAATATTTAAATATTATGTTAGTCCAATAAAAAAAGGTATCACTGCATACTGCAATACTTTGTTTTTTGAGTATATATATATATATATATATATATATATATATATATATATATATATATATATATATATATATATATATATATACACACACATATACATACATACATACACACAAATATAAGATATGGAAGTAACTATGTGTACATAATGAGATCTGATATTACCTGAAGCTCAACCCATTGTAATAGGTTGTGGTTTAAAAAGCACAAAACCAGCTACTTCATATACACAAATAAACCGAAAAATGCAATTTCTCATAAATGTTGTACTCTGCAGCTGGTATAACAATTCAATGAAAATACATTCATATAAAAACAATTTTACAGTGTACTGTCCCTTTAACTGGTCAGTGAATCTGCTACCTCCTGTTCTATACATTACAGCATGATCGTGTTCCTGTCAAACATTAGCATCTTTTGTCTCTTCCCTTATTAATCCCTTCTGAGATCAATGAGATCCTACCAGTGTCTTGATTAGGAGGGTCTTATCTAAATGTTTTAACTATATCTAACTTGTGTAAATATTGATTTAATTTGGCTGCTCCCATCAATGAGTAAAGAAAATGAACTAATGAGCGTTTCCTAGCTATAATGTAAAGATAAAAAATACAAAACTGTGCTCATTGGAAGTGAATGCACAGCAGGGAGTCGAAAGGGTTAAAGAGAATCTGAATGCATAAGATAAGTCCCTTTGTTTAGTACTTAGTAAAGTGTAAAGGTTTGTTTGCAAATAGCATTGTTCTACAGAAAGACATTCCTAAAGACACACAAACCCCCATCTGAATTTTATCGTTTCCTATAATATCCTCTGTATAAGTATAGAGATTATCGCTTTATTTAATGTCAAATGTTGTATTACATTTTTATTCCCCCCCCCCCCAATTAAACAGGCATGAGAAGCTAACAAAACAGACAGCAACCAAATAGTTAATATTTGAATCACGCAGCTCCAGGTCTAAAGCAAAACTTTACTGAAAGAACTGGATTGAGAGTTTTAGAGTTACTAGATTAACCTGAAATGTAACCTCCAGAGAGAGGGACAGATCTGAAAATGTAACTCAAGTACAAAATAATAAATGTAAGGCAAATACTTTCTGCAAAAGAGGAAAAAGAACACTTTCAATGCTCTAAATTTCATTTTAATACCAGCTGTGGATAAAACCTTAAAGGGATATGAAACCCCAAAAAATTATTTTATGATCCAGATTGTAAACAACTTTGCAAATGTACTTCTATTATTATCATCATCATCGTCATCATCATTATCTGATTTACTTGATTCTCTTAGGGCTCGATTTATCACGATCTCTGTGACTGCATGTCCTCACAAGAGAACCTGCAGTCACAATTTATCAAGCAGCGCTGTCTGCTTCCTATCTACTTTTCCACCTCTTAGGTGGAGAATTTCAATCTCCCTAGTCTTGTCCGACCAGAGAGATTGACAGTTCCTGCCCACACGTGACAGAGGGGGGCATTGCATGCGAGAGCAAAATAGAGTTTGCGTGCAATGTTAAAATTCCGCCAGGGAAATTCAGTCCACCAGAGGCGATCTGTGGCGGACAGGGGGGCATATGTACGCCCTTGCCGGTCATAGCTTGATACATTGAGCCTTTAGTATCCTTTGTTGAAGGAACAGCAATGCATCAGGGTAAGCCAATAACATCAGGCATATATGTGCAGCAACCAATCAGCAGGTCCTGGGCCTAGCTAGGTATGTTTTTCAAAGGATTCGAAAAGGAAACAAATTCATATCCCTTTAAAGGTGCATTTTACAGGTTAATATGCTGGAGCTCTGAAACAGCTGTTGCTAATGGTAAGTGTATGCACAAAATATACATAACAGTGTACTGGGCGCTTGCCCTTGGAGCAATATAGCATTGACTTCCATGTCCCTTTAACCAATAGATTATTTAGGAAAACATTACTAAATTATGGGAGAAAAACTTTAAACAATCCCAGAGGCATTATGTTGCCTATGAAAGACATTTTGCTTGCTGACTAGGAAACTAGAAGGTGTCTAAGAAGATATAAAGCGGTTGATTTATCGAACGCTTCGCCCCGCTACGGCTGCTGGTTCTCACAAGAGAACCTACAGTCCGTATTTAACAAGCAGCGGTCATCAGACCGCTGCTTCCCTAACCTTTCGCCACCTAAGAAGTTAAATCTCTCTGGTCTCGTCCGACCGAGGAGATTGACAGCTCCTGCCCGTGTGTGATTGGCTGTGCCTGGGCAGGATTACACACGAGCGCAAAATAGCGCTTGTGTGCAATGCTGAATTCTGGCAGTGGAATTTAGCCCGCCAGAGGCGGGCAAGAGCGCGTATGTGTGCCCCTGTCTGCCGCAGATTGAAATATCGACCCCAAAATATCACACACACCCCCACAGAAAATCCTTCTGCCATTAGTGAGCAACCTTCTCTCATATTGGGAAAACTATGGCATGGTGCAATGTTTAGCTACACATAGCAAGTTTTCTCACTGAGGCCCCAAATTAGGATTTACTCCATTTATATGCTCTGGGTCATTGACTCATCCACTTGGTGAAGAGCCTATGTGCCCTCACGAGCCTGCCACATAGGCCTGTGCTAGTAAGCAGCAGTTCCCAACAATATGAAGGAATGGGCCCTTTGAGGCCTTGGATTGGGTTACATGTCCATATGTATTTGTTGGTGGAGTGGGGGGCACCAGAAGCCCAAATGTTATGCTCATTAATATAGAAGTTAAGGAAATCAGACAGGAGAAAGGGGAGTTACTTTTCAAAAATAAAAAGTAAATACATTGTTAAGCCAATGACATCAGGCGTATATGTGCAGCCACAAAACAAGAGAGTGAGCTCCTAGCTCCCAAGCATACTGATATATGCTTTTCAACAAAGGCTAACAAGAAATCAAAACAAATTAGATAACAGAAGTAAACTGGAAAGTTGTTTAAAATGGTATTCTCTATCTGAATCATTAAATAAAAAAATAGGTTTCATGTCCCTTTAAGCTCTACATAAAGATGTATTGTTATAGCAAACAATACATGTATATGTTTAAACAGTACAGTTGCTTGTGTGTCAGTTACACCACTTAGGTTTACATTGCTCAAAAAAGCTGGGGAAATAAAAATATGGAAGCAAAAGAATTAGATAAAAGTCACAAAACATATTAGAGCATTCACATAAATACATTAGAAGTTAGAGGTTATATTTCATGAGCTCAGGCTCACAACGTATACTCTTTTTTTTGTTCTTACAAGTGCTACAACGGATCATTAGGTTTCTTGTTCAAATATACGGTTTATCATTACAGTATTGTATATTTAAAGCAAACCCACACTTTCCATCTAACTCCTACACAGTTAATGCATGCCCTGCACACCCCTACCTCACTCCACATGAGGATGCAGCCAGATGATAGAAGCATACCTAGGTATGGCTGCTCCTGATTAGTTCACCTAACATACCGGTCAGTGAAAAGGCACAGGAGCAGCCTAGTACAGGGCTTAAAAGAATAGTCTAGTCAAAATTAAACTTTCATGACTCAGAGCATGTCATTTTAAAGGGACACTGTACCCAAAAAATTTTCTTTCATGATTCAGATTGAGCATACAATTTTAAGCAACTTTCTAATTTACTCTTATTATCAAATTTTCTTCATTCTCTTAGTATCTTTATTTGAAATGCAAGAATGTAAGTTTAGATGCCGGCCCATTTTTGGTGAACAACCTGGGTTGTCCTTCCTGATTGGTGGATAAATTCATCCACCAATAAATAAGTGCTGTCCAGAGTACTGAAACCAAAAAAAGCTTAGATGCCTTCTTTTTCAAATAATGATAGCAAGAGAACAAAGAAAAATTGATAATAGGAGTAAATTAGAAAGTTGCTTAAAACTGCATGCTCTTTCTGAATCACAAAAGAAAAAATTTGGGTACCGTGTCCCTTTAAGAAACTTTCTAATTTACTCCTATTATCAATTTTCAGCCACTTGTTTATTGGTTGGTTAAATTAATCCATCAAATCAGCAAGAACAACCCAGATTGTTCACCAAAAATGGGCCGGCATCTAAACTCACAATCAATATGTGTCCAGCACACTTAAACACCAACTGCTCGCTGCCAGGGTTCCTGCAAAACCCCCAAACAGATACAAACAAGGTCGGCAGCAGCATACATTTTCACCAATTTTATTATGGCACAAAAAAGCCCACAACGTTTCGGGGTGTTACCCCTTAATCATGTGGATGATTAATCCACATGATTAAGGGGTAACACCCAGAAACGTTGTGGGCTTTTTTGTGCCATAATAAAATTGGTGAAAATGTATGCTGCTGCCGACCTTGTTTGTACCGGCATCTAAACTTACATTCTCGCTTTTCAAATAAAGATACGAAGAGAAAGAAGAGAGAAGAAAAATTTGATAGGAGTAAATTAGAAAATTGCTTAAAATTACCTGCTCTATCTGAATAATGAAAGAAAAAATGTGGGTTCAGTGTCCCTTTAAGCAACTTTCTAATTTACTCCTATCAATTTTTCTTGCTTCTATTGCTATCTTTATTTGAATATAAGCGTAGGATTCAGTCCATTTTTGATTCAGCACCTGGATAGTGCTTGCTGATTGGTGGCTTCATTTAGACACCAATCAGAAAGCGCTACCCAGGTGCTGAACCTAAAAATGGGTCGGCTCCTATGCTTACTTTCCTGCCTTTTTTTTAAATAAAGATACCAAGTGAACTAAGAAAAAAAAATATATAATAGAAGTAAATAAATTAAATTACTAAAGGGACGTTTCCATTTGTATGACTGAAACATCTTTAGTAAATCTAAGCTCTACGCCGGCTTGTCTATGTATTTTTATTCTACGTCTAACAAATCTGTAAACACTCTCCTTTAATGCTGCACATTACTTCTAGGTCTTTGACCCTACAAATTGACAGCATGCCCTCTTGTTGCTCAATAACACAAACATTACAACATGATTGTCATCCACCAAAGGAGAATAAAAAAAATGTAACAAAAGAAAGCTGTCTAGAGATGACGTCTGCTGCAGCATAAGACATTGAAACAGCTGTTTGAAGCAACATGACGTTTAATTTATTTAATCTCTAAATCTGATCCACATATTAAAATATTTTACAAAATTATTACCAAGAGCAACAAGGTCCTACCATAAATAAAAATATATTTATATAGAAAAGTCCATTTCCTCTGTGATTAAAGAGATGCATAGAATTCTGATATTATTTGGGTTCAATGCAGTTCTTGTACTTGATATGTTTAGCCTCTGAATGACCAAAACAAATGAGGATAGTCACAAACCCCATAACTCCTCTACTGCAAGTAAATAAGCCTAACCCTACCTGTAAAATAAGATCAACAAAAGCCACAGTAGCTGGCACGTTTTAAACGTCACCATGAAAACCGTGATCTAATTGTGAGTCACTGGCCTAGGTGTGATCCTGAATTAAATAGACAAGGTTGCTAACTTGAAAGATTCAAATAAAACATTGGTCATTTGATGCTGATTTAATATAGACAAGTATCTCCCTTTAACCCCTTAGCTGCAACACAGTGTTATGTAGGCCAAGCCAACAGGTTATTTCATAACTAAATGCACCATATCTCAAACCATTTCTGAGTTTCTGGTATAAACACAATTGATTGCAGAAGATACATTTTATCTAAATGTATTGGTTTCTGCTGTACATTGAGTAAGACATTTAATAAACAAAGATAATTAATACAGATTGTGATGTGTTTGCATTATACAAGTGGCAACATTAAAAAGGCTTGATAGTGTACACAGTATTAGGTGTAAACACTATCAACAGAGAATAATGTGATACCAATATTTTAAAATTAGTGATAATGCTTAACCAGCCCTTTGTATAGCACCTGCTTACATAATACAGCTCTAAAATACACACACATTATATATATATATATATATATATATATATATATATATATTCAGTACCCTACACTAAAGTATGTTAAACCAGCTTATTTTATGTAAATAAATATAACCAGATCTCCCAGACTAGTTCTTATATTTCTGTCTTACCTTTCTGAAGTAGCTCTGATCCGACAAGGAATTGCCCTTGGGAGCCCCGGGCAGCATAGTAGTCATCTCTGCAGATACCTCTCACAAGGTGACCTGGGTGTTACTCAAGCAGACTCCCGGTTTCCTGTACTGATGGGTGGCTGGCACAAAGTTCCTGCAATGGAGATAAGATTAGGTGCCTCGCTTGCTAAGTGCTCCAGCTGAATGCCTAGTCTCGCTGTCTGCCTACCTCTGTGCAGCTCCACTTTCCCAAAGCTTAGGGGCGGGGCTGTCCCCTGCACCACACCTACAGTGACACACATAGGAACGCCTCCTACTCTCTGTACTTTGATCCTACGACTAGTCTTGATAACAGACAGTAGTCAAAGTATTTGATTCTGGAAATTTCAACAAGTGTTATCCAATTATTTAAACACACACATTTAGAAACGTTCGCATACTCGAATCCTCACAAAGATAAAGAAACAATGTAAACGACATATGGTTTATGGCAGGTGTTCTATAGAATATACTAGCGTTAACCTTTTCGTGCACAATTGGTTAAAATAATTAAAAGACAAACATGATTAAAATAGAATAAGGCTGTTATACATCAACTTATTGCAGTGATTCTAAGTTTGTATGCGATTAACTCACTGTCTTTACCCTGATTTTTCACATTCGAATAAATAGAAAGCAGATGTTGGGTGTGTTTGTATGTTGTGCCTCTGTGCCATACGTTTTCTTAAAGCGACATATACATGATACATAGTCTAGTATTAGAATAATGAATATAGTCCAGCCAGCGTCCATGTCTAGCAACCTGCTTCACCATCGGAAGGTAATGAATGTAGTCTGGACACTGCTGTCCCAAGGGCAACAAGATCGGCAACCAGCTCAGTACCCACATGGTTTTCTTTTACACTTTATATCACAAGCGTAAATACCCACTTCAGTCAATTCTTTCTATTCCAATGAGCCAATATTTTTAGAATAATGTGAAGCTCATGAGCACAGTAAGCAACGCTTTCTTCCTGCAGACGTTGCCACCTATATTGGTTTGTTTCTGTTTGGGCATTGTTAAACTCCCCTCCCCCCTGGAAAACATTGGTTGGTGCCCATGTTTGTAAGGAATATCCCATAGCTTTACAAAAAAAGTCTAGAGTGCATACTCCAGGCATAAAAAAAAAACCTGTCTCTGCAACACTTTACACAGTTCATGTATATGTTTCTAATTGTCTGCAACAGCAAAGACAAAACAAACTATATAAAAGAGGCTATGTCTCAGACTGCAATACAGGGCAAGTTTTACTAACAAAATGACAGTTTCAAATGAAAGCAAAACGCTGCATTTGTATCAGGGGTAGGCACGGACCAAGGCTGTGGCGGACATTTTCCAAAGTACAGACGTTAGTGAAGGACACCAAGGTACATTTCAAATTAAAAACATAAAAAACACTTTCTTTACAGAGATGGTAGTGGATACATGATGGAATAGCCATCCAGCAGAAGTGGTAGAGACAGTGAAGTAGTTTAAACATGCATGGGATAGGCATAAGGTTATGCTAGATATAAGATAAGGCCAGGAACTAATTAAAGTATTCAGAAAATTGGGCAGACTAGACTGGTTCCTATCTGCCAACATATTCTATGTTTCTATAAGTCAGGAGAGCGACACTTTGCTGTCAAATGGGCTGCATGTTGGACGCCCCTGGCTAGTTCCACAAGTACAAATTAGTCAACTAATCAAACAAGTTTAAAATAACATTTATATAAAGACTGCTTGTGATATTACCTTTTATTTTATTTTTTGGTTGTATTGAGAGTCTGCAACTCCTGACCAAACCCATCCACCTTGATGTTAATTGCATGATAATCATGGTTGGTGACTTACTTGGTTACGTAAGGTTTGTCAGAGTAGGCAGCAGTCTTCTACATACACACAGAAACAAGCACCACGCAGTTAGTTGACTGCAGGCAGCTTGCTTCTTCCTTCACTTTCCCGCTACTAAGCGTGGCACCACTTGGGTCAAGGAGTGAGGACCAGCATTCATCTGTCCTACTCCTCCCTCCCCTCCATAAAACGGGTGGTGGACACTGAAAGGGCCAGTCACGGACACCAGTGTCCGTGTATGGACACCTTGCCTATCCCTGATTTGTATGCAGATCTTTTGTAATTCTGTGTTGAATTGTCTACATATATAATATGCAAATAGTAAAAATGAGTTTGAAGGACTTTAGGTTTTACAATGCATCTTTTGTCATTTAGAGAACACTGCTAATTACTTGCTAGCTTACTATAATTCTCTAATTAGCTAATTGATTAACAATCTGTGAAATATATCACAAAATTACATACAGAAACTCACTCCAATTAAGTGCTAGGCAGATGCTGGGGCAATTGTTTTAAATTACATAAAAAAAAAAATAAGGTGAAACTCTTAAAGTGAAAGTAAAGTTGCCTGCACAGCAAAATACAGCTCAAAATAAGTTGAGTTTCATTCATGATTTTTTTAAATATTCTATATTTCTCACATAAATGTACCTTTGAATTCAGATTACTATATCGCCGTTCCTCCACCTGCCTCAAAAAAAAAAAACCCTTTATTTTCAGATGACGAATATCGTTTTAACTATTTCTATTGGTCCCCCAGTGGCGTCTGAAAATGACACTCTACGCCCCCACCTTCAATTGCGCATGCGTGTCTCATTGAATTTACTCTGTATCTAGAAGCGCGTCCATGAGGCACGCATGCACATTGACCTCAACAGGCAAACGATGAATGAGTTTGCCGCATTTATTTATTTTCACAAGAATGCGCACGGATGAACACGTAAGAGCGGATGGGATCGCTCTTACGTGTAACATAACAGAAGCAGGAAATGAACAGGGGGCGGAGGAAGATACGAGACGGTATAAGGGATGAAAGTATAAAATATAAAAAAATAGGGGGGCGGAGCCAGCAGCCAAAGCAACAGGACGCATTCACTGAGAGCTCCTGTCTATATTTCACATTTTTAGGTAATTAAGGCTAAAATCTTACAGATGGAGTTCTATATTGTGCTTGGCTGCTGCGGAGATATATCCTATATAACTAGTTTGTATAAATTTTAAGTTTTTATTGGGACTATGACCCTCTTTGGTTCACAGACAAGACCACGAGGGAGCCGCATACAGCCTTTGAGGCCCTGAATGGAGTACTGCTTTGAGCCTAATTCCACTGATCGCTGCTAATTCTACACTCCTCTGGCAAGCCTTTGATATGGAGGGCATTTTAAAGGAGTTACTTGCCCGGTTTGCAGACTTCGGGGACTCGCTACTTTTGAGAATTAACTCTTAGCTACAAGTTGCCCACCATGCGGATGATATTTTACTGAAGATCGCACCTGATACAGAGCTTATTCACGCCCAGACTACTGAGCTCTCGACTATACCCCAGCCATACTCCCCAGAGGAGCTATCAACTTTACCGCCAGCTATTCCTTGCTTCAGGAGCTCCTGCGGCTTCACATATAACTACCCATCGGGGGGTGTAGTTCCCCAGATGCGAGCCCAGACTCACGGCAGTGGGCAGCAAGAGGTAATATTAGGGGTTACTAGAGAGGCACAGCTGACTATGGTGGCAGAAGACAACGGGATCCCAGGACATATAGACAAGCAGCGGTTAGATTAGAAACGGGTGCCAATCAGCTTTATTGACCTGTTGGGAGAGCCATGGCAACTGGAGGTCTGGATGGGGTCTGCATTTGACTCAATGTGCGGTCGACGGCCACGGGCGGCTGAACGAGATGATATTCATGGCGAAATACAACAATATCCGCCACTCACCACGTATAAGAATTGGAACTCTCGCAGCAAAAATGATTACATGAATGGTAGAAGTTGGCATTTACATTGTTGGGGGCAATACCCGGAGACAGTCTCTGAGTCTGGGGATAGATTCCCCTCATCCTGGCCATCCGGAGTGGGATAAAGGCATTCAGTTATGTAGCTAGAGGTGGCTCATTTAACTGTGAAGCTGCCGGGGAGAACGCCTGCTTATAGGTTGTTGCGGATTACTTCAGCTTGTTTTTGTTTTTACTCTACAGTTGCTATTTGTTTTTATGTGCATTTATTGTTATGTATACGGTACTATGTGATGTAAACTGGTAAATGTAATATGGGATGACGTGTGAGATCCTTGGTTAAGTTTAATGTTAAATCCTAGTTAAAGTTTCGCTATGCTAGTTATCTATCTAACTCTACAACTGTAGGCTACTGAACTACTCTCCTCTATGCATTGGAGACCTCCCTTATTGGATATTAGGGAATAAATCTAATCCCCAGGGTGTCAGTAAGAATTCCCTTCAGGGCAGGTTCAATGTCATCAGACTTACCTTAGGTACAAAATATGATTTATTCCCGTTCTTGACTACAGATACTTTCCTGTGACCTATACCTTTACTTGTAATATGCAATGTTAGAAATGTATTAACATAGACTTGGAGACAACATAATAAGATTGTATATTGTATCATGCATTGTATTTAAGGTATAAAATATCTGCATAAGCTACTTTTTTTCCTCTATGCTGCTAGATAAAACCCCACTATCTAACCTAGCTGCACAATAGCGCTATAGTAAGGGTGACTTTATAATGTTAAGTATGGTGCTGCCGGCGGCCGAGGCAGCCGAATCTATACAACATCCGCGCTGTTGGGACTTGTTATTCTTAACGCATAGAGACAACTGTATATCATTTTTATACCTAGCACTGGTGCAGGCAAAAACCCCAATACTTTGTGTTGCTAGATTGACTCCTGATACCATCATCCCCTGCACCTTATGCTATTAGGATGATATTATACACTTAGACTATGACATGGTATAGTCCTATTGCCCTATATTATACTCTACTCAGTTTGCAACCACACAACTGTGCCTGATATATTTGAACCGGAAATTCCCTCTGTGTAATGTCCGTAGCCTTAGTTTCGATGAAATATCCTTATTACCTAGATTTAGACAAAGTCTCACATGAGTCTGAAATCTTTCCTTCCCTTAAGAAACCCCCTGGCCATTATAAGAATATAGTTGGTATTCCTAACTTCACTATATCCTTAAGGATATCCATCTAAAAATTGTTACCGTTTTTTTTTTTTTCTAGAACCATATGACTTTATAGACCCAAATGCTTTATACTTTGACCATTATCCCCAATTCATGTATGGTAGGGGTTTTCTCTCATAGGTCTCGTAGGGATGCTACAGCTAGGCCCATTATATTGTATATACCTATTGCCCGTATAATCTTAGATATATCTCTCTGTAAGACATGAAAATATTCTAGAGTTATAAGTCATTTTTTAGTATTACAGACTCCGCCCCCCTCACTTGGTTTACCTCCTAAGTTAAGAGACACAGATCTCATCTTCAAAAACAGATCTCATCTTCAAATCCCTACAATCCATATAGGTGTGCTTAACCATAGTTGATATTGATAATTTCTTCCTTAATATATGTGTGTAAATATAGTCATGAGGACCCAAAAGGGGCCCTATGTGCCATAAATCTAAAAATCTGAGGCCAGTTTATGTGTCCATTTAAGTTCTCATTTAAGCCTTAAAATATTGTTGTTAGGCTCAGTGTATTAAAAGTGATGTATATTTCTGCACATAGCCCGTGTGTGATGAGGGCCATTGTTTGTGGTGATTATGTAATGTTTTATCCTTTGCCTCAATAAAAATATTTAAAAAATATATATATATAAAAAATAACGAATTACAAAAAAAAAACAAAAAACGTAGCGACTAAAAAATTGGTATAATTGGAATCCATGGCATTAATATTGTTCCTTAAATTTTACTTTCACTTTAATAATTTAATCACAGGCATCAGCATCTGCCTTGTACCTTAGAACTCATTGTCATAAGTGACCACAAATATTTCCTATTTGTAGATAGACTCACTGGTTGAGTTGAATTGATATGGGGGAGGGTTTCATAGTATTGTTCCATCTGCAGTTCTTTAGGTGTTTTATTTCAAGACTAGACTCTTTGTGAATGTAAAAATACCTTATCTGAGAAAATAATGCCACTGATGGTTTTAAAGAATTATGAAAAACAAACATTTTCTTATGCTATTCAAACAGAGCCTACAATTTAAAAAAAGTTTACAATTTACTTCTATTATCAAATTTGCTTTGTCCCCATGGAGATACCTAGGTTGGTGTCTAGAACACTACATGGCAGGGAATAGTGCTGCTATTTAGCGCTAATGCAAATGGATAACATTGCTGTAGAACTTCTGCCATATAGTGCTAGAGATACGTGCATGCTGCTGAACTTATGTCAGTGCTTTCCAGCAAAACATAAAAAAAGAACAAAGACAATATAATAGAAGTAAATTAGAAAGTTGTTTAAAATTGCAGGGTCTATCTGAATCATGAAAAAAATGGGTTTCTTTAATTAAATGTATTATGATATTTCAAACATTTGAAAACCATAAATATTAGAGATGTGCATTCGGCACTAGCTCAACACATCGGTAAACAAATTACAAGCCACCAATCAGCAGCTAGCAGCTAGCTCCCAGCTCCACAGCCTACCTAGGTATGCTTTTCAACAAAGAATACCAAGAGAACTATGCAAATTAGATAATAGAAGTAAGCTGGAAAGTTGTTTATTATTATATGCTCTATCTGAATCAAGAAGGGAAAATGTTGGTTTTATATCCCTTTAAATGCAATTTAACAATGCAAATTGTTACTGCGTCTTTTAATCTCAATATTTATTAGTTTCATACATTTTTTTTTTTGAAAGCCCTATTGTATTGTAAGCAACTTCTTCACATAAAAATCCCTTTGTGAAAAACTGTTCTCAAGGTAAAAAAGCAGCTTTAGAGAATTCCACCAGGGGATTCATAACCCAGGCAATATTTCTTAGAGAGTCCTTTAGATAATCAGGCCCTTTTGTGTGACGCCCTAAACAGCCAATGTGACATACTCATGTGTTGGTCTGCATTTCATCCCCCAGGCAAACATAGCAGTAAAATACATTTTAATATTAATCTGCTCATTTCTTTTAAAATCTAACAAAGCATTAAAGTCACATGCATTTTGTTCAGAAATTAAAGAAACATAAAACCAAATTTTGTGTCTTTTACGATTCAGATAGAGCATGCAGTTTCATTTAAATTTTACTTATACTATTAAATTTACTTTATTCTCTTGGTATCCTTCGATCAAAAAGCACCAATGCTCTACTGGTAGCTAGATGAACACATCAGGTGAGCAATGACAAAAGGAATACAGTATATCTGCAGCCACCTATCATCAGCTAGCTCCCAGTATTGCTTTGTTATTCTTGAACCTACCTATGTATGCTTTTCAATAAAGGATACCAAGAGACAAAGCAAACTAGACAATATAAGTAAAATATAAAGTTCTTTAAAACTGCATGCTCTATATGAATCCTGGCAGTTTAATTTTGACTTTTCAGTTCCTTTAAATTATAGTTTAAACAAGCAAAATGTTACACACACACACAGAGTAGAAACCACAGGGTCTGTTAAAACAGCTGTTGAACCTTTCTACAACTAATCTGGCCTACAGTGAAAAAAACAACCTGACAACAGAGGTTGCTAAGGCTGCAGTATCTAACAACCAAGGCTTCTTATCAATATCAGACTCCCCTGACAAACACTCTGCTTACTGAGCCAAGTTTCCCAGAGTACTCAGCACAGATTTCATTAAACCTCCCACAACAATTTAGTGCATATTTTATGGATATGTCACTGTTGTTTCCAAAGGGCGCAATATTAGTTAATGACAGTGCAATATTTACTGCTGATGTTACACCCTACATGTAACATAATCATAGCTAACAAATATAAACCTCAAGAAAAAAATATATTTAATTTCATCTATAACATCCAATATTCTGATTATGTATAAAATTAATTGTTGATTCTTGTGCAATATTATGTTCTAAACACAATGCTTGCTGAATATGTATATATACACTATATATATATATATATATATATATATATATATATATATATATATATATATATATATATATATATATATATATATATATATATATATATTAGAAAGGAAGCTCATAAAGATAGTTCTATGCTTTACCCACGACACAATGGACTGTAACATCACCAGCTCCTGTATAATCATTTTAAGAGCTGTCAACTTTATTATATATGGATCATATTATTAACTTTAAGTAAAGGATTTTAATGTGTGTTTGCAAAGCCAATAAAAATAAATAAAATGTACATTTATATGGCAGCATTCCAAGATGGGTGCTATAAGAAAGAAACAACACTGAGCATCTGCTGGATTATCATGTTAATATGTGTTTTGTTGGTGGCCATTTTTGCTAAAGGAAACCATAAATACAAAAGATTTGCATAATCAGCAAAATGTATGATAACAAAGCAATGAAATAGCATTTAGTCTAAACTTCAGATGATTAGTAGATTTTTATTCTAACAAATTTCAGTTATGTCTATTTTGTCTCCCCCTTGTATCATGACAGTCATCAGCCAATCACAAATGCATATACTGTACATATATTCTGAGAATTCTAGCACATGCTCAGTAGGAGATGGTTTAAATATAAAAAGACTGCACATTTTGTTAATGGAAGTACATTGGAAAGTTATTTTAATGAAAGTTTAATTTTGACTTGTGTCCCTTTAAGGAAGGCACATATTTGGCTTTGTCTACATTAGATAGCACAAAGACTGAAGACAGCAGTGAATAATAGGTAATTTGTGTGTTACTTGCACAAAGGGTTAAATATGTTTTCTGTGTTACTGGAGGTTAGATTTGGAATAGAATATACATTTGGGTTTGGGGGAAGAAGCCCATTGATTGAGTTCTTGAGATGAAACATTTTACAACCAAGTATATCCCAGTTTATTAAAAAAACAAAAAACTTATTGTTCATGTATAGAAAGCATGATAAGGTGTGTAGCAGTGAATAGATAAAGCGATAGATAAAGATGTGCATACACGCCATAAAAAATGGAAAACATCTAGCTCCTAGCAACTACATTTTAAACATATTTGTTAACAATAAGCCAGCACTCATGGTATTTCATAAAATGTTTAATATATATACAGACTGGATTGTCACTCAAGCATGTGCACGTACACTTCGAGAGCTGGAGGCAGAAGTCACAGATTAAATGACAAACATGTTTATTAATTGTATATATGAAGTTTGTTCGTTACCCCATGTATGCCCTTATACGTATCAATATACTTATCCATGGGGCCTAAGCTCTCTAATATCTATATTAATATATAGAACAAATTAGCTGAAGCATAGAGTTCTTCATACATTGTTAAATATGGTTAAAGAAACATTCCAACGCAAAAAAACAACAAAAAACACGTAAAATCATTAGAGCATGTAACTCTAAAAAAAATGTTTTTAACCCCCAGCAAAGGGAATAAACACACAGAAATCCAAAGCTTTGCAACTCCAGAGCAAAACACTGCTGTTAATTGGCAAGTCATGCAGCCAACACTCCTTGCAGTTTCCGGCTCCAGAGCTGTAGATTTTACCTATGTGTTTAATCTCTTTGTGGAGTTAAACACATAGATAGGGTTAATGATGTATTGTTTATGCATTCTAATGTCCCTTTTTAAAAGAGTAAAATAAGAAATGGAGAGAGACTTGCTGTCAAAACCTCTCTAAGGTGAGCGAGGAAGTTATCAGAAAAGCTTTCTGCAGCTAGTGATGACCTCATATGTGTCTGGTGAAAAGTCCAAGGAGTCTCTAAGGAATGTACACAATGTTACATGCAGATCTACCTGAGTTTCATTGATCAGTGCAAGTACTGGTGACACATAGCTAATTAGGGCTTCTAAACACAAACCTAGCAATAAGGAAATTAACTCTTATTGCTACTCACATTTGTATTTACTTTTTCCTATATCCGCTGTTTCAACAGTGATGTTTTTACTGTTTGGTTTAGCTCAATGCACTACTCAGGTCTTTTTGCAGTTTTCATTTTTAAAAATATGAATTGTCTTTTTAAAAACAATAACAAATAAAAAAAAATCAAACGTCTTATTAATCTGAAGGAAACTTCATCTGAAAGATGTCCTTTATTTATAAAAGTCCCTACATGATTAGTCACATACTAATAAATTATAATTACCCATATTTGCCTTCTTCAGATCACAGTTCTAGTTCTGGAAAATGCTGAAGACACCACTTCCAGTGCCTACAGCATGTTCCATTGCTATTATAGCCGTATAGGCTGCTGTAATGTATGGGAACACACATTCAGAGTGGGGAAAACACTACATTTCCAGAAGAGGTAGTATGTTAGCATTTGAAAAAGTTAAGTAAGCTCATTTAGGTTTATCCCTCCCTATAAACAGACCCACATAAATCATCAAATGATGAATGTCCCTTTAACTGTGTGAGCATGAACAAGATCATCCAGAACATTTAAGATAATGTGCAAGAATTAAAAGTATATTGTATAAGCAAGCAACAGAGAAGAAGAAGATACCGGAGCTAGGTAGCCAATACAGTCCAACATGTATTCAGCTGGGAGACATCCAACCATAAGGTAAGACTCCTGCTATATGACGTGTTTCACGCATAGGCACATGCGCTTCATTAGAGATATATTGTATCAGCATAGTATTGAGGTTATTCACCGCTTTCCTCTAGTCATGTGGGCTGCCATGTTGGAATCTTTCAATGTATTATAGAATTGACCTTTGTTAGCATACGGGCAACAAATCTTCTTCAGATACCCCCTGTGAAATTGAGGTTACAAAATGGTGGCATGCATAATTAGAGGGAGGTGCATTAAATGTATTTATTATTTAATTGAAATATATTTTTATTAATCGCACTTTACCAACAATGACATCAAAAAAAAAAAAAAAAAAGCGAAAGAGAAAATACAGACTTTCAATCATTAGAAAACATCAGATCTTGGGGAACCAAGTCACATTTCAAAGAGGAATGTCCTTCAATAGAATTTCTGATTACAACGAGTCTCTTTTTTACTTGAGGTTTGTTCCGATGAGAATAGTCCCCCTCACTGTGTACGTGCTGTATTGCATTTTCAGGTAAGAGTGTGTTGTTTAGATATAAACACATGGTCCCTCAAACATTTTCTGAACAATGTCCGTCAAGCGTTAGCTGTTTGGGGAACATGGAGTGTGTAGGAGGCGTGATTTTCAAAGATTCTCAGCCTCCTTAACAATAACTCAAAACTAAAACTATGTAAACATGAAAAACAATAATCAATGCACAAATCAAATTTATACCTTAATATTTAAACGTTGTATTTTGTATTACTAACATATCGAAGAGTTGGTTTCTCATCTTATCTTGCTTCCAAAAGTAATAACTAATTCCATTCCTCACCACCTCTTCTCTTCCCTCACACCCTGTCTCTCTCCCCTCTCCGTTCCATCTCCCCCTCAGTTACCCTGGAAGTCAGATTATTATCCCCCCCCAGCATCCAATAAAACCAGACTTTCTGAAATTGGGCCTCCGTATCTTGGATCTGTGCAGCAGATTCATACATTGAGTATACCAACTTAATTCTAGCTATTATCTCTGACCACGACGGTACCTCTGTCTTCCAGTATTTAGCGATCACTATTCTAGTCGTGGTGCACAGTATTCTAATAAACATGTTAATGTGTTTGTTCAAACTAGGGATACGTTCATGCAATAAAGCTTGAGCTGGGGTGAGATCAATTTGTTCACTCAACACTTTTCCCAGTAGGGAAGACAATTCTTGCCATACTCTACGTACCTTGGGGCATCCGCACCACATGTGTAGATATGAACCTACCTCTTTGCACCCTCTGTAGCAAAATTTAGAGCTCTCTTTTCCCATATGGGCTGTCTTAATTGGGGTAAGGTACCATCTGAAAGATGTTTTTAATGCATTTTCCCTTAGATCGGCACTAATGAGGCCCTTACAGGTTTGGTGCAATGTTTCTTGCCATTTGTCCCTTTCTAACTCTTTATCTATATCTACTTCCCATTTTGTCATTAAAGTTGTCTTAGAGTCACTTTTAGAGTCTTGGATTGAAATGTATAGCCTAGAGATTGCCCTCTTAGGTCGTGCAGTTGCTGTGCAAAGGTGTTCAAGCTCAGTTTGTCTAATGTGTGTTGGGGATTTATCTATATATGTACGTACGGCTGATATTACTTGAAGGTATAAGAACCATGGTAATGGAAGAGGTTCAAGTTTTCTTCGTTAACAATGAACTTCAGAGGTCGAATCTTTGTGTGTGAGGGGAGAATTCCCTCCCTGGTCCGTGTGGGTGGCCACTGTCGTCTAGAGAGCAATGTGATCTTATTCTGGTGTATGGGATGCCCATCATTCAGTTTTTTAGACCAAAGGATGCCATCTGGAGTCTCCTGTCCCACCATCTCTGCTTCTAAGAGAGGCCATATTACGTCTTCCTGTCTCCTACTCAAGAGGGAATCTTGGGCCAGTCTTGCTGCTCTATAGTAATCAAGTAGGTTAGGGACCCCTATCCCACCCAATTGTCTATGTCTATTTAAGATAGTGTGAGGAATTCTCGGGTGTTTACTGTCTCTTAAGAAGCTATGTATGTCTCTCTAAAGGCTAGCAATGTCTGTAATGTTGATCCTGATCGGGAGCACCCTAAATAAGTATAATATCCAAGGTAGAGTCGTCATTTTTATCGCGGATAGTCTCCCATACCAAGAAAAACCCATTTTCTTCCATTTTCCCAAATCAGATCTAATCGCTTTAAGTAGAGGGGTGTAGTTTGCTTCATACAGCTTCGAGGAATGTGAGACCAACTTTATGCCTAAATATTTCAACCCGTCTAGAGCCCAATTAAAATCAAAGTTTGCTTCTATCAGTTTGATAGTATGCTTAGGAATAGAGAGGGGTAGCGCCTCACATTTATCTGTATTTATTTTATATCCCGAAATTTTGGAGAACTGCTGTATTGCTTGATATACATATGGTAATGAATGTAGAGGTTTAGAGATAGTCAGCAACACATCGTCCGCAAATAAAGTGATTTTATGTTGGAATCTTCCAACCTCTAAGCCAAATATATCAGGACAGTTGCGTATATACGCCGCCAATGGTTCAATGCATATGGCAAAGATCAGAGGTGAGAGTGGGCAACCTTGTCTGGTGCCATTGAGTATAGGGAAGGTTTCTGATTGGTGTCCTATCGCCCGAACAAATGCAGTAGGGTTTGAATATAACCCCTGAACCGCCTTCATGAAGTTGCCTTCAAATCCCATGTGTGACAAAAGACTCAGCATGTACGTCCAGTCAACCCTGTCAAATGCCTTCTCCGCATCCAATGATAGGACCAGAGAAGGCACTTTTCTGTCTCGCAATAAGTCTATTATCGATACCATTCTACGGATATTGTCTGGGGCTTCCCTATCCTTGATGAATCCCACTTGGTCAGGGTGGATTATACTTGGTAGAATATGTTTAAGTCGGTTGGCCAGGATTTTTGTCACAATCTTAACATCTTGATTGATAAGGGAGATAGGCCTATAACTGCTACATAAATTAGGGTTTTTCCCCTGTTTTGGTATTACCACAATTTTGGCTCTAAGGAGTTCTTCTGGTATTGGTCTCCCTTCCATAATATGATTTGCAAATGTTATCAAGTGTGGCACCAAGACTTCCCTGAACGCCTTATAGTACTCCCCCGGGAATCCGTCAGGTCCTGGGGCCTTGCCAGGTCTAAGGTCTTTTATAGCCGCTATCACCTCAGCTCTTGTGATCTCAGCATTAAGATTAATTCTGTCTCCTTCCGTTATCCCTGGCAAGCCTGCCTTATCCATAAAGGAGTTAAAAGCCTCCTTCGTCTCTGGGTTATGCTGCACTTTCGTGCCATCATATAATGTCTGATAGAATTTGGCAAAGGTATCAACAATGTCCTGTGGATGAGTCGTGGTCTGGCCTGTCGGTGTCTAAATGCATGGAATAGAAAGGGATTGGTAATTGTCTCTAAGTTTTTTTGCTAAGTATTTGTCAGGTTTGTTGGCAAAGATAAAATAGTTCGTCTTTAGTCTATGTACAGCTTTTATGGAGTGTCCATTCAGCATAGTTTGTAGAGTTTGCTTTTTTTCAAGTAGCTTGGTGAGTGTGACTCCAGAGTGGTTTGATTTGTGTAGTTTTTCTAATGTGGCAATTTCTGTGTTCAGTTGATTAATAAGATCATTGTACTTCTTATTATGTAATGCCTTTTCTTTAATTAGAACCCCTCTGATCACCGCCTTATGGGCCGCCCAGGGTATAGCTGTGTTTTCTGTAGACCCAACATTAATTTTCCAATATTCTTGTAGGCTATGTAAAATCTTGCTCTTAACGGGCGGGTGTTTAGTGCTAGACACATCGTATGTCCATGTCCTAGTTCTCTTAGGATCCGCTAAGTCTCCTAGAGTAAGCGCTGTCAGAGAGTGATCTGACCAGACACATGGGTGAATATCTAATGAATGTATTGCTGGTTGCAGTATCTGGCTAGTAAATACGTAGTCTATTTTTGAATAGCTGTCGTGTGGTGCTGAATAAAATGTAGTGTCTCCTAGCCCACCATGTTGTGTTTGCCATGTGTCCTGTAGTGTGTGTTGAGCTAAGGCGTCTAGAATGTTCTTAGCAATACTCTTTTGTCTCTGCTTTTTCTTAGACTGTTGGGAAATTGTTTGCTTAGTCAGTGATTGTAGGTCAATGTTAAAATCCCCCGCCAATATTATTCTTAGTCTAGACCAGTCAGTTAGCAAATTCGAAATAACAGTGAAAAATTTATCTTGTTGTTCATTTGGGGCGTATATATTGCATAAAAGAATCTCCACACCTCCCAAACATCCAAACACTAAAAGGTATCTACCCTCCTTATCAGATATAGTCTCTCTATGGATAAAGGGTATTGAGGAGTGTATAAGGATAGAGACCCCTCTCTTTTTGGAATCCAAGGCAGAGTGATACTGCTTTGAGTAATCTCTTGCCCAGTATTTGGGGATAGTATCTTTCAGGAAATGAGTCTCCTGAAGAAAAATAACATTAGCTTTAAGTCGTCTATAGTGTGACATGGCCGTCCTCCTTTTAACATCGGTGTTTAGTCCTCTCGCATTATGCGAGATCAAAACTATCTTAGGAATAAGCATCACAATTTGTACACCCACATTTCCTCTCAATCCCTCCCTTGGTATCGGGGACCCCTGACAACAGATCTCCCTCCAATAAAGGCTTGTTAGTTTCCCTCTTCCTACTCCGTCTCTCTAATTGTCTCTTCCTTTTCCTATACCTGTGTAGAGCATTTCCGCAAGATGAGCTTAGTAAAGTTATACAACATGGTGTGCATTGTAATATTAGTAATATAAACAAACAAACATAACAACATAACATTAAAAAACAATTAAACAATTGAATGTGGATACATCGAAACCTGCACATAAAACCTGCACTGTGCAAGTCCGACATGGAATTTCAATTTTACATCATCTGCATTCAATGAAGAGTCCCAGACCCGCCTTGTGAGTCTGAGTTGTAGTCGGCTATTCGGCCGTGTTCAGCAACCCCTAAGTCTGAGGGGAGGCCCCAGAATGCAAGAGAGAGAGAAAAAAAGAGAATAGACATTCTCGTCCAAGGCACTCACATATTGTTTGGATGTCTTATGTCTTGGTTTTCTTTTTGTTAGTCACCTTTTTCCATTTTGGTCTTTGAGGTTTCGCCTTCAGTGACAATGCAGCCGAAGGGGTAGATTCTGAATCCTCCCCCAAGATGACCGGAGGTTCCAAGTTCAGGGATTTGCAGATTTCTGGGATCTCCTCAGTGGCTTTAATAGTAAGCATTTTACCATTTCGCATCACTTGCAACGCAAAGGGGAAGCCCCATCTGTAGGGAATGTTGTTTTTCCTCAGGAGAAGAGTGAGTGGTTTCAGCGCATATCTTTTCTGTAATGTTTTGATGCAGAGGTCCTGGAAAAATTGGATAATATTGCCCTGGAACTTAAAGGTGGGGTTGTTTCTGGCAGCCAGTAGAATCTTTTCTCTATCAGGGAATCGTAAGAGCTTAACAATAACGTCTCTTGGTGGTTGTTCTGGTTTGGGCTTTGCTTTAAGGGCTCTATGTGCTCTTTCTATTGGGCACTCAGAATCTGTCGGTCCTCCCAGTATAGCATGGAATAATTGCTGGAGATAACTGTGTAGAACTTCTACTCCGATTGACTCAGGAATACCTTTGAGCCTGATGTTGGAGCGTCTGCTCCGGTTTTCCAGATCTTCAATTTTTTCTTCTAAATCCTGTATGTGTTGGCTGTGTGAGTCAAGAGTTTGGGAGACTGTTGTAATTTCCTCTCCTATTTCCTCTGTGGCTGTTTCTAAGGAGTCTACTCGAGTGCCCAGTTCTAGTATCTCTGTTTTAATGTCCGTAAGACTATTCGCGACTGTAGTTTGGAAGCTATCC
The DNA here is from genome assembly GCF_027579735.1 of Bombina bombina. Taxonomy (NCBI): domain Eukaryota; kingdom Metazoa; phylum Chordata; class Amphibia; order Anura; family Bombinatoridae; genus Bombina; species Bombina bombina. Next base: position 1,290,277,713 of record NC_069499.1, on the reverse strand, counting down.
ATCTTCTCCCACAGTTTCTCAAAATTAGAAGTTATATCTTGTTTGGACACCAGGCCCTGCAAGTCTGCTTTAGTTGCGGGAGTTAGAATCATGAAAGAAAAAATGTGGGTTTAATGTCCCTTTAAATGTATTGCTGTGTAGGCATTGCCAGTAAAAGTTGTTCAGTACACCATAGATTGCAAAAAAACATTCCAATTTAGACTTTTGTAAAATAGGTCACCTTGCATAAGCAACACAGAAAGTGAGTTTCATGTGAGTCTGAAGGGTTCTTGAATTTTAAATTTGAAGAACTCACTGATCTGTCACCATTTCTGTACTTGCAAAGTTGACTTGAAATGTGAGATAAGCTTGCTAACCTGTCAGAAAAAATAAGCCATGAAAAGCTTGAAGTCACTCCAAGTTCAACTGCATTGCCAGCCTCAGGAGATGATGTGATCTTTGAGGTCTTTAAGCTGCTAACTTGCATATCAGTGTTAATTTTGATGGCAAATTTCAATTTAGTCTTTTGACTAAAATGCCATTTTAGTTTTAGTCGTATTTTAGTCATCTGAATTGTTTTAGTTTTAGTCTAGTTTTAGTCGACTGAATCTCCAGTAGATTTTAGTCGACTAAATCTCCAGTAGATTTTAGTCGACTAAAATCTAAGGGGTTTAGAAAAAGTGTAATGTATTATTTAAGCATTTATCTATAATTTGCAAACTGATTACATACTCCAGGAGTAAACATAACACCTATTAATATTTATGGTATTAAGGTTTAAACATGCAATACAGACACAGATTTAGCTTTTGTTATATGTAACATCTTTATTAAACTTAAAATTAAATAAAACCAAGTTTCATAAACAAACAGAAGTGCAACTTTAAAATATAAAAAAACAAAACTGTAAATTGTATTGGCTGTATTGCACATATTACCCAATATAAAAACTTTAACAGTTCTCTGTTAATAATTAAAACAAGTATCAAGAAACTTAACACAACAAAAAGTTTCTGCAGCTAGCACAGGCACAGCATAACTTAAACCCATATTCGTGGGTTATGCTTATTTCAATAGGAAGAATCAATTGATTGTTCACAGATTCGAAAAAGTTTTAGCAACGATATTAGCACTGCTCTAGAACTTCCAAACTCATTATATGCTCCTGGAGTAAAGGTTTATTAACCTGTTTTTATTTATGGTATTAAGGTTTGAACATGCAATACAGTTTTAACAGATTTAACTGTTGTGGTATATAACATGTCTATTTATCTTAAAATTTAATAAAATTAAGTTTCGTAAATTTTACAAAAGAGCAGTAATTGCATATAGATTGATTATAACAACTGCATAAAATGTTTTTGTCAGCAAATTTTGATTTAGTTTTAGTCATAGTCTTTTGACTAAAATGTCATTTTGATTTAGTTTTAGTCATAGTCTTTTGACTAAAATGTCATTTTAGTTTTAGTCGTATTTTAGTCATCAGAATTTCTTCCGTTTTATAGTCATTTTCGTCTAGTTTTAGTCGACGAAATTAACACTGTTGCATATCCAGCTTGTTTTGTGAATCTGGAAACATAACAATGCTTCTGTGACCAACAAAGGTTTGTGGGTCATTTAAAAAACTGTGCTTAACCCCTTGGCGACCGAGGACGTGTCAGGCACGTCCTACATTGGGTATCAGTTAATGACCAAGAACGTGCCTGGCACGTCCCCTGGGGTTTCAAGCACTGGAAGTGATCGTGATTTCTTCCAGATGCTTTCAGGGTATTGCAGCGATGGCTCGATGTTGAAGCATTGTGCAATACTCTGTGGCCCCTTCTGCATCGGCCAGTGATGGTGTCGATTGTAGGTGGCGTGGGAGGGATCGGAGGGAGACAGGTGGTGTGGCCTATCGCGGGGGGAGGCAGGAGTGGGGTGGGACGGGATGTGAGAGGGTGTGTGTGGGGGGACCGCTACACTACAGAAAGTTTGCACTTTAGTGCAACATGGAGGGGTTATTTTACATTTAGTTCCATGGGAAATGACCTGGGAGGGGGTAGGGAAGTGACATGGTAGGGAAATGAGGGGGGGCAGCTACACTACAGAAAAAATAAAATACATGGCAAAATGGGTACTGGCAGACAGTGAGGGATGAGGGTTAGAGAGCTGAGGGGGGTGGGGGTGGGGATCAGGGAGGTAAGGGTGGAATAGTACCCATCAGAAAATGTATATTTAAAATATATATATATATTTTATACTGGCAGACTTTCTGCCAGTACTTAAGATAGGGTGACCTTTGGGGGGTGGGGGAGGGAATAGAGCTGTTTGAGGGGGGTCAGGGAGGGGTCAAGGGTGGGATGTGTCAGGTGGGAGGCTGATCTTTACACTAAAGCTAACATTAACCCTACAAGCTTCCCAATTAACCCCTTCACTGCTGGGCATAATACACGTGTGGTGCGGAGCGGAATTTAGCGGCCTTCTATTTACCAAAAAGCAATGCCAAAGCCATATATCTCTGCTATTTCTGAACAAGGGGATCCCAGAGAAGCATTTACAACCATTTGTGCCATACTTGCACAAACGGTTTGTAAATAATTTCAGTGAGGAACCTAAAGTTAGTGAAAAAGTTTACGATTTTTTTTATTTGATCGCATTTGGCAGTGAAATAGTGGCATGAAATTTATGAAAATGGGACTAGATCAATACTTTGGGTTGTCTATTAAACTACACTAAAGATAAAATTAACCCTACAAGCTCCCTAATTAACCCCTTCCCTGCTGGGCATAATACATGTGTGGTGAGCAGCAGCATTTAGCGGCCTGCTAATTACCAAAAAGCATCTCTGCTATTTCTGAACAAAGGGTATCCTAGAGAAGCATTTACAACCATTTGTGCCATAATTGCACAAGCTGTTTGTAAATAATTTCAGTGAGAAACCTAAAGTTTGTGAAAAAGTATTTGGCAGTGAAATGGTGGCATGAAATATACCAAAATGAGCCTAGATCAATACTTTGGGTTGTCTATTAAAATAAAATATGTACATGTGAAGGGTTATTCAGGAATTCCTGACAGATATCAGTGTTCCAATGTAACTATCACTAATTTTGAAAAAAAAACAAAAAAACAGTGTAACAGATTTTGGGTGTCAAATTAGAAAAAGTGTGTTTTTCCATTTTTTCATCATATTTTATAAAAAATGTTATAGTAAATTATATAATATGATGAAAATAATGGTATTTTTAGAAAGTCCATTTATTGGCGAGAAAAACGGTATATAATAATATGTGTGGGTACAGTAAATAAGTTAGAGGAAAATTACAGCTAAACACAAACACTGCAGAAATGTAAAAATAGCCCTGGTCCCAAACGGTAAGAACATTGAAAAGTGCTGTGGTCACTAAGGGGTTAAACTTTTATGATTCAGACACAGCAAGAATGTTAAACAACTTTCCAATGTATTTATATTATCTAGTATGTTTCATTCTGTTGGTTTACTTTGTTAAAAAGCATACTAGGCTCAGTAGTAGCAATGCACTACCAGCTAGCTGCTGATTGGTGGCTGTAAATATACAGTACTGTGCAAAAGTCTTTGGCCACAGTTAGATTTGTTGCTTTAGCAACGTTTTAATGACTATCCATATTTATTTTTCGGTCTCTTTATTAAAATACAAACAGAAAATACAGGAAATATATACACAAAATATAAAAATGCACAATTTTCAAAACAAAATGGCTTCTTCAGGCAAAAGTCAGTATTTAGTGAGATCTCCATTGGCACTAAACACATCTTGAACCCTTTTGAGGAGACTATATATTCTTCTTTAGATTTACAGCTTTTCTTTCTTTCTCTGTCCAGGTGATCCCATACTGCCTCTCTAATATTCAGGTCTGGACTCTGTGGAGGCCATGACTGTCAGTGTTTCATCAGCTGTTTTTCTCTCCAAATAGGATTTCACTGCATTAGCAGTGTGCTTGGGATCGTTATCATGCTAAAAAATAAATCAATTCCCAATCAGGAGCTTTCCAGAAGGAATGGCATGATGAATTAAAAACTGTCTGTACTTTATCACCAAAACCACTGGCAGAAATGCAGCCCAAACAAAGACAGACCATGCATATTTAGGTCTGCTGACAGCTTTCAAATCTGAGAGTATTGGAGAGTCTAGAACCTCTCTAGAACCACCAGGGTCAAACACATTCACTCTTTGGGCCGGAGGATCTAAAGCTCTTCATTCTGGTGAGATTATCTAAGACGTCTCATCAGTACTGTTAGGTCCCTCAAGAAACTGAGAGGCAAATTTTATCTTGAGAGCGGTTTATCTCACTATAAATAACATTTATTTATTTATTTTTTGAGACACATATCCTGTCACCTACTTTTACTGTGTGTGGTACATTTCTATGTGAGTTACACAAACATTGTTAACCCCTTAATGACCGGACCATTTTTCAATTTTCTTACCCTTAATGACAATGGCTATTTTTACATTTCTGCAGTGTTTGTGTTTAGCTGTAATTTTCCTCTTACTCATTTACTGTACCCATACATATTATATACCGTTTTTCTCGCCATTAAATGGACTTTCTAAGGATACCATTATTTTCATCATATCTTATAATTTCCTATAAAAAAAAATATAAAATATGAGGAAAAAATTGAAAAAAACACACTTTTTCTAACTTTGACCCCCAAAATCTGTTACACATCTACAATCACCAAAAAACACCTATGCTAAATAGTTTCTAAATTTTGTCCTGAGTTTAGAAATACCCAATGTTTACATGTTCTTTACTTTTTTTGCAAGTTATAGGGCCATAAATACAAGTAGCACTTTGCTAT